>NC_134266.1:37791070-37973570 GCF_031893055.1 Leptodactylus fuscus | reverse complement strand
GCCGGGTTTCCCTCTCCTGTCCAGTTTCGCAGGGCACAAGACAGAAACCAGCTGGATTGCACAAACTGGACGACAAGCGCAGACGTGAACACCCCCCCACCCTCCCCCCAAGGCGTCTGCAAAAAAAAAAAAAAGAGAAGCTGTTTAATGCATGATATGGCTATAGAGGGTTAAACTAGCTTTTACTATACATCTCACAAAAGAACAATTTGGAGTAGGAGACTGTATATACCATATATGGCTTCCAACTTAAGGCCTAAGATTACATGCACATGTCCATGTGCTTGTGCCAGATTTGTGGTTGAACGGCGTGGCATGATATTACATATGCCGCCCATTCCTCTACGGAGCCACTTCAGTGAGCCTGGGCTGCAAAATGAGCAGGAATAGGACCTACCCTATGATATAGAATATAATGGGTCATGAAAAAAGCAAAAAAATTCAAGTTCATTTTAGCTGTGCAATCCTTATAGATTTAATAGGGGAAGACAAAATCAATGTGGAAAAAACCCAATTCATTTTCACTGCTTTTTTTTCCCGTGGCATTTCTAGCTGCGTTGCGCTACATGGGGCCTTAGCCTTAATGTCAGGGCTATGAACGCAAAGTTTGTCTCATCTCAGGAAATATGAAGAAGAGGTAATGAAGAGGATTTGGTTTACATTGTATTCTGGAGGTTGGAAAAGGGAAGAGATTAAATTTTAAAGCCAGTGTGAGAACGTGGGATGGAGAAGAGATGAGGAAATGTTCATGGAACCAAAATCATAGAGAATGAAAAAGTTTGATGATTAAACTTTGATGACTCAGTTGACGAAGCCTGGAATTCTGTGACTGAATGAGCGCTGCCATGATTTACCTTCCTATCAGAGGGATCAATCACGCAGCCAGTAATGATTCACAATTGTAACAATTCACATCAGTCTGTAGCTGTATTGATAGGTCTAATTAACACATTAAGTAGCAATAGTCATGTATCACTCTATATAACTGCATACAGACACCAAGCTTACAGAAAGTGAATGGGATGATCTTAATCATAGCAATTATAACAGTCTTTACTTAATACCGTTAATATATTCTGTGCTTTACATTTCAGAGGGAACTTGTATAGAGAAAATCGGACATCACAGAGTAACAACCAATGAACGACTCAAACAAGAGACATGAGGTCTGGCTTACAATAGCTTAATATATATATATATATATATATATATATATATATATATATATATATATATATATATATATATATATAGAATTAGGTAATTAAATAAATTGATACAATGTTATAAGCCTGCATAAAAGCTAACCTGATTGTCTAGGGTAGCGCATTCCATAGAACTGGTGCAGCCTGTGAAAAGGAGCAAGGATAATGGAAATGAATCTTAGATCTCTGGCATTTGAACACTAGGTATACTGTAAGTAGTTCTTCACTTAGTCCGTCCTGAGTTACCTTTTATTTTAAACATCCTTTCCCCACTTCAGACACCTCCTTTGTTTAGCTACTAAATTAATGTACATAGTAGCACCAATGCTGAAGCGCATTGTGGTTGATTTAGAATGGCTGTGTATCAAAGGGTGTATAGGTGACCCTAAAACTGATTCTATTTAGCATACCTGTATGCATCCACAAGGACTTATTAGACTACCCGCAGTTGTTCTGTATTGTATCTTGAATGAATAAATGCCTGATATATAAACAGTTATCCTATATACAGTCCTATGAAAAAGTTTGGGCACCCCTATTAATCTTAATCATTTTTAGTTCTAAATATTTTGGTGTTTGCAACAGCCATTTCAGTTTGATATATCTAATAACTGATGGACACAGTAATATTTCAGGATTGAAATGAGTTTTATTGTACTAACAGAAAATGTGCAATATGCATTAAACCAAAATTTGACCGGTGCAAAAGTATGGGCACCTCAACAGAAAAGTGACATTAATATTTAGTAGATCCTCCTTTTGCAAAGATAACAGCCTCTAGTCGCTTCCTGTAGCTTTTAATCAGTTCCTGGATCCTGGATAAAGGTATTTTGGACAAACAATTCAAGTTCAGTTAAGTTAGATGGTCGCCGAGCATGGACAGCCCGCTTCAAATCATCCCACAGATGTTCAATGATATTCAGGTCTGGGGACTGGGATGGCCATTCCAGAACATTGTAATTGTTCCTCTGCATGAATGCCTGAGTCGATTTGGAGCGGTGTTTTGGATCATTGTCTTGCTGAAATATCCATCCCCGGCGTAACTTCAACTTCGTCACTGATTCTTGAACATTATTCTTAAGAATCTGCTGATACTGAGTGGAATCCATGCGACCCTCAACTTTAACAAGATTCCCGATGCTGGCATTGGCCACACAGCCCCAAAGCATGATGGAACCTCCACCAAATTTTACAGTGGGTAGCATGTGTTTTTCTTGGAATGCTGTTTCTTTTTGGACGCCATGCATAACGCCTTTTTTTATAACCAAACAACTCAATTTTTGTTTCCAAAATGAAGCTGCCTTGTCCAAATGTGCTTTTTCATACCTCAGGCAACTCTATTTGTGGCGTACGTGCAGAAACGGCTTCTTTCTCATCACTCTCCCATACAGCTTCTATTTGTGCAAAGTGCGCTGTATAGTTGACCGATGCACAGTGACACCATCTGCAGCAAGATGATGCTGCAGCTCTTTGGAGGTGGTCTGTGGATTGTCCTTGACTGTTCTCACCATTCTTCTTCTCTGCCTTTCTGATATTTTTCTTGGCCTGCCACTTCTGGGCTTAACAAGAACTGTCCCTGTGGTCTTCCATTTCCTTACTATGTTCCTCACAGTGGAAACTGACAGGTTAAATCTCTGAGACAACTTTTTGTATCCTTCCCCTGAACAACTATGTTGAACAATCTTTGTTTTCAGATCATTTGAGAGTTGTTTTGAGTAGCCCATGATGCCACTCTTCAGAGGAGATTCAAATAGGAGATCAACTTGCAATTGGCCACCTTAAATACCTTTTCTTATGATTGGATACATCTGGCTATGAAGTTCAAAGCTCACTGAGGTTACAAAACCAATTTTGTGCTTCAGTAAGTCAGTAAAAAGTAGTTAGGGGAATTCAAATCAATAAAATGATAAGGGTGCCCATACTTTTGCACCGGTCAAATTTTGGTTTAATGCATATTGCACATTTTCTGTTAGTACAATAAACCTCATTTCAATCCTGAAATATTACTGTGTCCATCAGTTATTAGATATATCAAACTGAAATGGCTGTTGCAAACACCAAAATATTTAGAACAAAAAATGATTAAGATTAATAGGGGTGCCCAAACTTTTTCATAGGACTGTAGTCTCATAAAGTCACATAGGGTGATAATCGTGATCTGTGGGAAGGTGGGCGCATCTGAGTTACACAATCTTCTATCCAGACCATAGTCAGATAATGCTCTGGGTAACAATGACATTCTAGCAGATCAATTGAATAGTAGGTTGAAGTTTCAACCTTGTACAGTAGTCAGATGATTTAGGTGTTACGTATCCTCAACAGGAAATTTTCTATCTGTATTGCAAGTTATTCCAGAAAGCAAACCACTAGCAATACATTAGAAGATAATCATTGCTGAAACTGCATATGCTCCATAAAGACAGAACAGTGGATTGGGATTTCAGTCTGACTGTCTCTTATACAGTTTATAATGACCAAATAACTCATTGGTCTCTGGACAATATTTGGTAACTAAATACCAGGATAGAAGATCTCAAATGCAACATCTCAATGAAGTTTTTACATTTTGCAATCTATATATCGAGTCATGAGTCATTGACTGGATATATAAATAAATATTATCAAAAGAAAAATTATGTATATCAAGCATAGGTGAAATATTCTTCCCTAGTACACATTGCTCTTGGAGCCTTATAGCATTGGCAGTCTACCTAACTGAAGGAAAAACTGTCATCGTGTAAGTGGAGAATCCAAGTCACTAAGCAAGAAAGTGACATCAAGAATAGAGATGAGCAAACACTAAAATGTCCGAGGTTTGAAATCCGATTCGAACAGCCGCCCACTGTTCGACTGTTCGAACGGATTTCGAACCCCATTATAGTCTATAGGGGGAAATGCTCGTTTCAGGGGTAATTCGATAAAATTTTACTTACCAAGTCCACTAGTGACGGTCGGGCTGGATTCTCCTTGAAGTCTTCTCCCCGCGCAGCGTCCCCGCGTCTTCTTCCGGCTGGAATTCACTCTGTCTAGGCATCGGGGCCTAGGCAGAGCCGACTGCGCATGCGCGGTCATGCGCGGACATGCGCAGTTGGCTCTGCCTGGCCCAATGCCTGAGCAGAGCCGACTGCGCTTGCAAGGGCATGCCCGCGCATGCGCAGTCGGCTCTGCCTAGGCCGGATGCCTAGGCATAGTGAATTCCAGCCGGAAGACGCCGCGGGGACGCTGCACGGAGAAGACTTCTAAAGGTAAGAGAAGAACCAGCGTTGATTGGCAGAATGTATAGCATTCTGCCAATCAACGCTGGTTCTGCATCGAACCTTAAACTTCGAACAGCTAGTAGTATTCGATCGAGTACGAGTATTTCGAATACCGTAGTATTCGATCGAACACCTACTTGATCAAACACTACTCGCTCATCTCTAATCAAGAACAATGGGATAAGTGAAATTGTATGAGCTGGGGAATCAATGGAATATTGTCCAAGACTCCCATCACGCCCCACTGCAGGACCATAGTGAGTAGTAAGAATCTGAGCTTGGCTTTCTCTGTCCTGTAGACCATGAATGAACCACAAGTGTGTTCAATCAGGTTCCTCCTCACCATATAATGGTTCCAGTTATCAGTGAGCATCCCAGTGTTGGTGCCCAAAGACATCATTTTGTTGCAGGTCATTGTCATCCATCTTTTAAACATTTAATTTCACAATAAACCGAGAAAGTAGATTAATCAATACTGAATGTTGTGTCCTAATTTTACATCTCTCTGTGAAGTGTCATTTACCTTCTGAAGCTGAAGCCTCTGAGCCTTGTTCTTTCTTAAGGCTTACATAAAATGTCAATGAGTTCAAACAAAAGTGTAAGCATATTGGGGGAGATTTATGAAGACTGGTGTTATCAACAATGCCAATCTTCTAACACCATGGTTGGCAGAGGGTGCAACTCCTATATGGCAAGGCACAATGCTCTTGCTGCTCAAGTAGGATGGGTGATGGCGTAGCAGTGGGAGGATCAACTATCACTGCAAGGGTGGCATAGGCAGGAGATGGTAGGGGTCTGGTAGGGGTCTAGTGCTCCAGAAAGCTGCACCAATTGCCTCTGTTCCATATGACTTCAAAGTTGCTTTTCTCCAAATCTGTAATGTGCCCCCTTTATATCTTTCTCAAACAATGTTCTTGTTATGCTAGGTTCACACTAGCATTCAGGTTACCGTTCTTCGGTTCCGATCGGGGACCCAAAAATGGAAACCCTATTCACTTAAAAAGCAAAGTGCCTTAAAGGGGTTATCCATAGAGGACATATTACCTACTCTGGTGTCTAGACCTCATATCAACACCCCCATCTGCTTGCCAGTCTGGATAGCCAAAGGGTATAGTGTCTCCTATTTTGGATTATGTACCACAATGGCCACCATGTAATTCTGTATTTTCTCTTCTCGCACTCTCCCATGTCATTCTCAGCTGACTGCAGTTGTTTCTTTTGATATCTGTCCTAATCGGAAAAACCCTTTAAGGCAAGCCATAAATATTTCCTTGTAATAGAAAATTGTAGTATCAGCAATATTCTAATACAATATTCGAAGCAACTTCCTTTATAATCAGAAGTAATATGGGTAGAAAACAAAGAAGTGAAGAGTCCCATGTGGTGGTCGTGGTGCCTGTATTTGGACTGTTCACATCGGTCCTTCTACTCTTTCTAGTCGCTTAATATGGGAATGGTTGTGAGGAGAGCATCAGTGTGACATCTGTTTTCCCCATAGCTGCCCTCAATATTACTCAAACTGCTTGTGCTTCAAGGGCATCTGAATAACTAAGGCCTCGTTCACATCGCGGCCTGTATATATGTATATATTATATACATATATATATTATATACTGTACAATAAAAGGTTTTGGGGTTATTGTAATTTCAGCAAATAATAGTCCATTAATATACTTTGTGTATGGAATCCGCCCTGGTCATGTAATGCTCATACAGGTGTTCATCGTGTTACTATGACTGCACAGTAGTTAGTCTTGCACCTGTGTAAATGTGATATATGACTGCAAATAAAGACCTTGTAAGACTGAAAAACCACACACACACATATACTGTATATATATATCCCTTTATAGTAGTACATCTGGATATCGAGGTGCTGAATGTCTCTTTGAAAACCAAGGGACATTTCAATAAGTGATACCTGTCAAACAATCTCTCCTGAAATGGCGCAGGGGTCACCTGCTGTTTTAACCCTTTTATAAAGCACCACATAATTCTTGCATCTGTAACTCTGTGCATTGTTAATATATTCACTTTTTAGAAGTGAATTGACGTATTAGTAGCAGAGTTAGCATTAGTAAAGTGAAGTAAGGGAGACTAATATTAAATGTACCTGATCAATATAATAATCGCCATCTGCAAAGGACATAAAAAAAGCTAGATTAACCCTTCATCATCCACTGAGTCATTCATGTCTATACAGGAAATGCTCATGGACAAGACATCTATGTGCTAAGAATAATTGCCTAGTCCTGGACAGACTTATGTCACCCTCTCTTGGGGTCTCTCCACCGCCAACCAACCTATGAGGACTTTGATGGCTGAGATTCCAATTCTACCTTGACATTAGTCAAACTCTGAAGGTTTCTCTCGCCCATTCAGCTTCTGTCCCCCTGCAGCCCCACCTACTCACGTCCACACATATTTCATATCTGCCTGGCAACAGTCATATCACAGGCATACAGAGACAGGACCCGCTTCACCGCCTGAATCACGTACTATGAATATGCTGCATGGCAAGAAAGGCAGGGGGAAGAGAGCAAGGATGGATGAGAGAAAAGGCAGGCATAGCGCGAGAACCCTGGGACATCTGTGTGTAGCTTCTCCCTGCTCTCCTCCTCCTCTTTCCTCCCACTCCTCCCACTCACACCTGCTATGGTGCAGCTTTCCGCTTGCTGAATATCGGTGCAGAGCCAATCCCCAGGCTTCGCCGATTAAAGGGATAGTGCTGAAATCTAAGCAAGCTGAGCAAATCAGCTTAACTATGTGCAATATGTCATTTTCAGTAAGGGATCATTTTTAAATAACCGTCTGTAGCCATTTATATCCTACGTATTGTCTGTATAGCTTAAAGGAGAACTAAGTGTATAAAAGTAAAGTATATATATATATATATATATATATATATATATATATATATATATATATAGTGAAAGAGAGATGTTCATGTCATCCTTAAGTATGTATATACAGGACCCCAGATTGGAGTGACATGATATACTTAGTGGAGATATTTGGACATCTGAACTTCCTGTTAGTAATCCCATTGAAGAACTCAGAATATCAGAATATCAGTCTCTGTCCATCCTGAAACAACTTCTAACAGGGAACAATAGATTGCACTGCTCAACTAATCAACTTACAATATACTTTCAAGGCCTTGACATGTACAATGACACTATTCTACCATCATGCCAGGTTCAGCTCTCATTGACAGCTGCATTGTCCCTTGTTGTCACTTTCAGCCATGTGTATAGGCATTTTCTGTTCCCGGGAGGGTTTTTGATGACCCATCCTCAGATCATCAGTATCAGGTCACTAGAGGTCCGATCATCTGTTGGCAGCTGTCTCCGGCACTGGAGCTATACAGTGTATTTTACCAGAAGCCGAAAGTTCATGCGGTGTAGTGGCTGCACCAGAATACTGCAGCTTTACTCCTATTCATAGTATAACACCCCCTTTTATTTTGGCCCCCACACAATATACAACCTCCTTTTTTTGTCCCATAACACAATACATGACCTCTTTCTATTTTTGGCCCACAACACTATACATGACTCACTTATTCTGGTCCAACACATGGTATATGACCCCCTTTTTCTGGTCCACCACACGGTATATGACCCCCTTTTTCTGGTCCAACACATGGTACATGACCCCCTTTTTCTGGTCCACCACAGGGTATATGACCCCCTTTTTCTGGTCCACCACACGGTATATGACCCCCTTTTTCTGGTCCACCACAAGGTATATGACCCCCTTTTTCTGGTCCACCACATGGTATATGACCCCCTTTTTCTGGTCCACCACATGGTATATGACCCCCTTTTTCTGGTCCACCTCTCCACCACATGGTATATGACCCCCTTTTTCTGGTCCACCTCTCCACCACATGGTATATGATCCCCTTTTTCTGGACCATCACACGATATATGACCCTCTATTTTTTCCCGCTACGTGGTATATGACCCCTTTACTCTGTTCCCTACAAAGTATATACCCATCTTTTTCTGGCCCCCCACATGGCATATGACTCCCTTTTTCCGGCTCCCTAGAAGGTATATAACCCTTTTTTTCTGGCCCACCACACAATATGACCCCTTTTTTCTGGCTTCCCACATGCTATATAACCCCTTTTTCTGGCCCACCACACAGTAGATAACCTTTTTTTCTGACTCATCACACAATATATGATCCCCTTTTTATGGCCAATCACATGGTAAATGATCCCCCTATTTTAGCCACCATATGGTATACGAACCCCCTTCCCCGCACTGTATATGACCCCACTTTTTATGGCCCCATTCACAGTATAAGACCCCATTTTTTTTACACAGCATATGATTCCCTTATTTATGGCCCCCACACAGTTTATTGTCCCCTTTTATTCCCCCCCGCCCCCCATACAGTATATGACTCTTTTTTTAGCCCCACACAGAGTAGCAGCCGATAATTTTGACTCACCTATCCATACTCCTGTCCAGGCTGGCCTCCTCTGTCCAGGGTGTGCTGTAGCCTACATTGAAGAATGCCAGAACAAAGTACATAGCGTACTGGGGTTCTTCAGTGCCAATAAGTAAGTGTAGCGGCCCCAACGGTTGGAATGTACAAACAGAACATATGCACCTAAAACATATATAAAGCACACCTAGCTTATGAATGAAGATTTAACCAAAGTGAAATGTGCCAGAATTCTGGCATAATTTGCACCAAACATGTCTAATATGCCAAATTTTATCTACCGTAATTTACAACTTTTACAAAAAAGGTGCATGGCATAGAAATGGGCATAGCTTATCAGAAAGAGAGCCAAAGTTTGGGCAAATTTTTTGTTGCAAACTAAGCCAACTAGTAGGAGGTTTAACATTAGACTAGACAGTCTGAAAGTTTGTCATATTTATCATCCAGCCTCAGCCGCTATCTACAACATATCTGCTCCATTGTATAGTTGAAGCAGCAAAGGCAGCAGCAAACAGCTGAATGGTGGGAGTCTCAGGTGTCAGACCTCCTTGGATCTGATACTGAAATCCGGAGGATAGGTCATCAGTATCAAGAACCCTCCCAGTACCAGAAACCCCTTAATAATGTATTAGGCGGGACGAGCTGCAGCTATAAAGCACTGCAGGAAAAAACGCAGTAGCAACACATTGCGGTTCTTCCCACAGCGCTTTAAATAGAAAGTTCGTGGAGTTTTCCTCCGTGGACTGTATCTATGGGGAAACCGTCGGCATTTCCGTAGATATAATTGACATGCTGTGATTTCTAAAACCACGCCGGATTTGCAAGAATCCCATCCACTTTGCAGTTACTGGAAAATCCCACGATTTTTCTCGCGGTGTTTCCACTGTGGGCAAATCTCAGCATTTCTAGCCCATGGGGCCCCGGCCTTAGACTATGACATATATTCAAGAGATAGAGATAGAGATTACAATTCCATACCTCCCAACCATCCCGATTTCCGCGGGACAGTCACGATTTGGGTGACATGTCCCGCGGTCCCGGTTGGAGGGAGGTATGTCCCGATTTCAACTCAGATCTGCGTCCAGAGGACGCAGATCTGAGTTGAACACATATGCGGCTGAAGCAAGGAGCTGACACAGGTCAGCTCCTCGCTTCGCCGCTGCGCGCCTCTCTCGCTGACCCATGCGACTGAAGGAAGGAGCTGACACAGGTCAGCTCCTCGCTTCAGCCGCATATGTGTCAGCGAGAGAGACAAGCAGCGGCGAAGCGAGGAGCTGACCTGTGTCAGCTCCTTCCTTCAGCCGCATGTGTCAGCGAGAGAGGCACACAGAGAGCGACGAGGGAGCGGAGGAGAAGGTAAGTTTAATGTGGAGGTGGAACGTGAATCTGGGGGCAGATGAAGGAGAGGATGGCATGACACTGGGGGCAGAGATGGAGAGGACGGCATGACACTGGGGGCAGAGATGGAGAGGATGGCATGACACTGGGGGCAGAGATGTGGGGACATGAATCTGGGGGCAGAGATGGAGAGGACATGAATCTGGGGGAAGAGATGGAGAGGACATGAATCTGGGGGCAGAGATGGGGGACATGAATCTGGGGGCAGAGATGGGGGACATGAATCTGGGGGCAGAGATGTGGGGACATGAATCTGGGGGCAGAGATGGGGGGACATGAATCTGGGGGCAGAGATGGGGGGACATGAATCTGAGGGCAGAGATGGGGGGACATGAATCTGGGGGCAGAGATGGGGGACATGAATCTGAGGGCAGAGATGGGGGGACATGAATCTGAGGGCAGAGATGGAGGGGACATGAATCTGGGGGCAGAGATGGGGGGACATGAATCTGAGGGCAGAGATGGGGGGACATGAATCTGGGGGCAGAGATGGGGGACATGAATCTGGGGGCAGAGATGGAGGGGGGACATGAATCTGGGGGCAGAGATGGGGGACATGAATCTGGGGGCAGAGATTGTGGACATGAATCTGGGGGCAGAGATGTGGGGACATGAATCTGGGGGCAGAGATGGAAGGGGGACATGAATCTGGGGGGACATGAATCTGGGGGCAGAGATGGAGGGACATGAATCTGGGGCAGAGATGGAGGGACATGAATCTGGGGGCAGAGATGGAGGGGACATGAAACTGGGGCAGAGATGTGGGGACATGAATCTGGGGGCAGAGATGGAAGAGGGAAATGAAACTGGGGGCAGATGAAGGGTGTATATGAAACTGGGGGAGAGATAGAGGGGGGACATATAATTTACGGGTGACTGTAGGAGGATTATACTGTGTGCGGGCACATGAAAAATTAACGGATTCTAAGGACTTGTTGCAGTCTAGTATATTACATTCAGTAGACAGTAAATATACAGATAACTGGCTAGGGTTCTTAGGGAGAGATTTATCAAACAATGAGAGCGAGAAGTGGAGGTGTTGCCCATGGCAACCAAACAATTCCAGATCTCATTTTTCAGACGTCTTCAGACAACAAAAGGAGCCGCATAATAAGTTGCTAAGAGAAATTTCTCCACGTCTACCTTGTAGTGTTGACAATATATTTAAAGAGCGGCGGAATATGATGGGGCTGTATAAGTAAGCAACAAAATAAATAATATTTCGATCTTGTCTTGCAATATTTATAATGTGCTTTTAGAACACAAGGGTCTCAAAATGCAGGGAAGTAGGGGTGAAGTAGGGGTGTTAGTGGTACCCATTCAGGTGCTCATCCTCCAACACGCTCAGATATTTTACAAGAAGCCAATTTACCGATCAGCGTATTGTTGGCATGCGGAGGAAACCTATGCAAACATGAGAACATACAGATTCCTCCTTTGTCAGATTTGAACCCAGGACACCAGCACTGCAATGTAAAATTACAACCTACTGAGCCCCCAGGTCGCCCAATTGATGGCAAGTATTTGTCCCAACTTACCAACAATTAGGTTGGCCAAATCCCCAGGACTGCCCAAACTGGATAGGCCCCCCATTTTGGGTGAGGTTTTTATTAACCACGCCCTATACTAGGCTGGGACATGCTGGGATTTCCAAAAACTCAAGATAGTCTCAGCAATTTCAAGACAGTTTTCAGCTATGTATGTCTGTCACAGGATGGAGGGGCAAAGCCTTATCAGGATAGTCTCCTAACTCTGTGGCGCTGTATATGTGCTTCTTATGCTACTAAATTGGGAGGTTCCTTACACTCCCAAAGTTCACTACTATGTGTGAAAGGGATGTTTTATGAAGCTAATAATTCTACTTGTTCTTCTATTTTTTGCAGTCAGACCAGTGGCGGATCCAGGCTTTGCGGGGCCCTGGGCAATTGACTTTGGCGAGGCCCTACTTACCCGCCCGGCCCTGGATCCGCCCCTGAGTCGGACCTGATATCAAAGCTGTCAATCATATTGCTGCAGTCCCATTGTCACTGAAAGTGAAAGACATAGCAGCAGTTGTCCGTCCTAAGATGCATGCTATACACCTACAATCATATACTGTAGGTCAACCATCAAGTCTGTAAATATAATCAAATGTTTATATCACAATTGTAAAGGTTATACAATCCATAACATAGAGGACAATGTAAAAGACATAGACAGTGTAAAGGTATACACAAAATTCCACCTCAGTAAAGCTATAAGAGTGAGGTCATACTGCCGTTATTAATGTCCATTGCTGTCACCCTTCACAGGATGACAGCAATGGACATAAGGTGACTGATGCAGATGGACCACCCCTATCCCTCCATCTGGAGTCCATCTGCATTCAGCCTGATGCAGAAAACATGATGGAAGCTTTCTTCCTTCATGTCTTTTACATTTCTGATGGAAGAAAAAGTCAAATGTTATAAAAGTAAACAAACATAGTAGAAAGTTCTATCATGTTTCTTACATTAGCGTCAATGGGAATCGATACAGATGGAGGGGACTCACTCGGCGTATGTCACTCTACTACCGTTAATGTCCATTGCTCTTATCCTATGGCAGATGAGAGTATTGGATATTCATAACAGTAGTGCAAACATCCCCTAATACCATAATGTAAATTCTACCTATCAAAGTATATCCTGACTGTCTATGAACTCCTGTGCTGATGCAAGTGAAATGCAAGGCTATAATAAGCCTCACACAAAAAACTGAATTGGAAACTTAGATGCGTGGTTGTCCTTTATTATGTAGAGAAAATTCTAAGATTTTCCTTATGTCTATAAATATTTTTTTTAACAATTCTTATTTTTTGGGAAACACCTAGTGAGAGCCTAGAGTCAGGCAATGTTACAGTCCACAAGTCTTGTACAACACAGATAGCAATGGCCGCCAGGAACAATTGGAAGGAAAAGAACATTTGCAGAGGGATAAGGACTCGAGACACCCAACAACTGGTATTAATGTGCAACTGGACACCCGACCATGCTAGAAGACAGAAAAGAAGAAAAGCAACAATCTGGAGCAAGAGTAGAATGAGAAAATAAGAGAATGTGTAATCTCTAGAGTTTCACCAGCAAAGTATTGGTCTATCATGAGGAGGCCTCATGTATGAAAGAGACCAGATGCTTGAAATGCCAGTGTAGGGGCACGTTGGATCTCAATTGCAACAAACATTCAATATCTGTTATAATAGTATGTTATTACTCACATAAGGCCAACCAGTTCAGAATTTTTTCTAAGTTCTTATAAACAGGCTTAACAAGGATGCAACTCACTGACCGAGGATATTGAATTACATGCTGCTGCTCTTAAACTTGGTGCACAAGATGTAAGACAGAAGCTGAGGGGGTGAAGTAAAATGGGGTATTTTATATTATGACCTTAAAGGGTACCTATACATTTCACAAAGATTATGACATGTCATAGTCGTATTATAAAAGTTTTCATTTGTGGGGGGTCCAGGTGCTGAGACCCTTCTTCCTCCTTGATAACTAAAGCAAAAGAGCAGAAGCCCCCAACTTAGCCCTGTACCTCTTCATGTATGTTTCATTCTTCTGGGCTCTCCGGAGAGAGTTGAGTGTGTAGTGTACACATAAAATGTCTATGGACATTTCTATGAAGCTGTATACTGCTCGGAAAGAGGAATAGAGCTGAACAGAAATAATTGATGCCGCACCAAAACCCTGTCCACTTTTCCCGATACATTTTGATATCTTTATTATGGTTCCCAATTAAAGAGCTGATATTAAAAGTATAGAACCACATAAAATAACTCCCATCCCCCAGTCTCTGTAAGAGACTGTCAAATATTTTCAAACATTTAACCCCTTTAACCGCATTGACATTTCTCAGTTTTTGACTCCCCGCCTTCCAAATCCCATAACTTTGTTATTTTTCCATTCACAGAACCATATGAGAGCTTATTGTTTATGGGTCAAATTGTTCTTCATAATTGTACTATTTAATATTCTGTATAATATACTGGGAAGCTGGATAAAAAAAATTAGAATGGGGTGGAATTGGAGAAACGGCGCGCTTGTGCAATTTTCTTACAGGCTTTGGTTTTATCACGTCCACTGTGTAGCCAAAATGATATGTCACCTGTATTCTATGGGTCAGTACAATTCTGAGGATACCAAATTTATATACCGTAGTTTTATTTAAGTTTTAATCCCTTAAAAAAATCCAAAATTTTGTCATATTCTGACACCTGAAAAATGTTTAAATTTTCGTGTACAGGGATGCATTTTTTTTGTGGGACCAGACGTACTTTTGATTTCTACCATTTTGGGGAATGTCCAATGTTTTGATCATTTTTTAGTTTAAATTTTTATTGTAGTTGAAATAACAAAAAAAAAACATCTGTTCTGCTGTTTAGATTTTTTCTTTGCCACTTTGCTGTTCACCAAAAAATAGTTAAGTTTGTAGGCAGGGCATTTTTCGGACACAGGGATATTTAATGTGTATGTATTTCACCTACACATAGGTGTTCTAGGGAAAGGGTGTGAAATTTTTAATGCTTTTTATTTTTTTAGATTTTTTTTTACATGCAGTATTTATTAGATCCCCTAGAGTTCTAGAACCCAAAAGGTTCTGATCACTAAAGTAATGCATTGCAAGGCTAATAAATTGCAATGCATTGCAAAATACCACAACTTCTATTACAGGTTGCATAGGGCAGCCTGTAATAAAAGAAATGCTCAGACAACCTGGGAGCCTTCAATAGGCTCCCAGTTGTCATAGCAATGGATCATTGATCCCAGCTATCATTCCAGGAACTGGCGATCCTCGCAAAATTGTGGTGCCCATTTGTGAAATGTCAAGTAATTTTGTTGATTCAAGGTTGCAGAAAGAGTGAATTTAAGAAATGTTTTTGAGGTGGATGCCTTGGCAAGGAGGCAGAGTAGGCAATTGGAGATTAGGGATGATGAAGGAAGGGGGCTTCCCTCTCATAATACTTTGAACTCTATTGATGTCTGGTAGTCCATGTACCATAAATTATTTCCCTAAGTGAAAGGGTTATTGCCTGTCACATTACAATGCATTATTTGTACCACCACTGTTCCCATCTCCCCTGCCCCATGATTTCGTTGAACATCCCCTGGTGGAGGCAGCAGGAAATTGTAAGGTCATGGATGTGCAGAACCAGGTTGTCCAGAGGTGGCGCACTTGTGAGACTGGGAATCATATGGCGCCATTTTATGTAACCCTAGCCTCTGCCCGTGACTTCACCTGCATGTTGTTGGTGTCGATGATCCACCTATATTCAGCAAATTGCTGCCGTCGATGGTTCGCCTGCTCCGGCATTTCGGCAGCTCTCAAGCTGTCCTGCTGCTGAACTTCGCACCGTGCCTGTGATTTTTCCGGCATCTCAGCAGCTCGCTGGGACACCATATAATGAGCCTGTTGATGGCATCGATGATCCGCCTGCTCCGGTGTTTAGGCAGCTGTCAAGCTAGCCTGCCGCTGAACTCGTTCCTCGTGCCATGCCCATGATTTTTCTGGTGTCTCAGCAGCCCACTGGGACACCATATAATGAACGTGTTGTTGGCATCGATGATCCGCCTGCTTCATTGTTTCGGCAGCTCTCAAGCATGCCTGCCGCTGAACTTGTTCCTTGCAACGAGCCTGTGATTGTTCCGGCATCTTGGCAACTCGCTGGGACACCATATAATGAGTGTGTTGTTGGCATTGATTATTCGCCTGCTCTGGTGTTTTGGCTGCTGTAAGACCTGCTTAATGCCTAGCTTGCTCAATCCTCCTCTGCTCCGCAAATTTGGAATAAAGGTATTTTCCCATCTCAGTGTCTCAGCACTGGAGTAGATCAGATAATATACAAATGCTTGTACACGATGGACTCAGTGTTATCTGTGTGTTTACACAGACAAGTCTTTATCAGCAAACTCCAATTAGCTAAGATAATGCTGCTGGCAAGAGCAGTTTAATATAGTATATAAACATAAATTCATAACAGTCATGAAGCCATGTAATTTACCACAATAAAAAGTAGCCTATGTGTTAATCGAGGTTACAAACTATGTGCCAAATTTCATCCAAATCTGATCAGCCGTATTTGCGTGAGTAACAAACTGTCACGAACTGAACTCACTGGGTCTTGAACCCATGACTTCCTGACTATGTTCTGCGGCCTTAACCATTGCACTATTTGGAAACCTGTTTTGTTCTGTGCTTTACCTTGTCTGGTCTCTTCTGTTGGAGTAATTGGGTTATTAAGATCACCTGTTCTGTGGCCAATCACAGTTTAGCCCGTCCTATATGAACTCACAGCTCACTCCATCCTGTGCCTGATTATTCTGGCTGTCTGCTTCCTGTTGCCCTGAACCTCACCACTGCCTTGCTGCTCTTGTGTACCGAACTTTGCTAACGCCTGACTACGATTGATCTGCTCCTCCTGTGTACCGAACCTTGCTAACGCCTGACTACGATTGATCTGCTCCTACCGTGTACCGAACCTTGCTAATGCCTGACTACGATTGATCTGCTCCTCCTGTGTACCGAACCTTGCCAACGCCTGACTACGATTGATCTGCTCCTACCGTGTACCGAACCCTGCTAACGTCTGACCACGGTTTCTTCTACTTCTGAGGTACTTATCCTTCATTTATTACTATTTAAGTACTGTACCATTTGCCCCACCAATTGGACTCCAAATCTGATAACTAGCATCGTTACATAATAATCAGGAGCCAACATGGTGGCCGGAGGGGCGGAGTCTGCTTTGTCACAGCATGCCTTCCAGATCTCGGAATTGCATAACCTTGTGTATGGCCTTCAAGGACAATTAAATGAAATGAAAAGTCAAGTCACTGAATTACAACAACAAGTAAATGAATTGCGTGCAAATTCTGCTGCTGTCAGTGCCACTTCTCAAGTTTACCGGATTCCACTACCAGAAAAATTTGGTGGAAAGAGACACTTGTACCGAGGATTCCTTAATCATTGCCGGATGATTTTTTCTACGCATTCCTCACAGTTCCCTACTGATAGGTCCAAAGTTGTGTTCATCATTGCCCTGCTAATAGACGATGCACAAGCATGGGCATCACCTTATTTAGAACAGGATGATGAGATTTTGGACAATCTGAAGGACTTTCTTGCAGCAATGGACTTAGTATTTGATGACCCCAATCGTTGCGCCACTGCTGAGGGGGTTCTGCGGGATCTTCGCCAGGGAAGACGCTCTGTTGCGGAATATGCTGCAGAGTTTCGGCGCTGGGCTTCTGATGTTTCCTGGAACACCTCCGCACTAAAATGGCGGTTCTATGGAGGACTTTCTGAATCTGTTAAAGATGAACTTGTTAAAGTAGATCTTCCAGCTGACTTTGAGGAGTATATACGGTTATGCGTCCGTATTGACCAAAGACTCCTGGAAAGGTAGCGAGAAAGACGAGGCTATTATGATGCAGGCACCTTCTCTCATTTACCTGAGGGACGGTTTCTCCCAAAGATGCAGACACCTTCTCAAACAGGTTCGGCCCCAGAACCTATGCAAGTAGATGCCATCCGGGGACCAATTTCAACTGCTGAAAAACGTCGCCGCCTTGCTGAAAAATTATGCCTTTATTGTGGACAACCTGGACATTATGTTCTTGACTGCCCTAAGAAACCTCAACGGGCAGTTGCGGCAACTGAGATTCGACCAAATTTGGAATCTTGTCCCCACTGTGCTTCTCTTATTCTGGTGACACAGCCTCTGTTTTCCTCCACATCTTGTCCTGACAATATGACCTCTAACCGACCTCATTTCACCTTACCAGTTCAGCTTTCATATGGTTCCTACAAGTTGTCCACTACAGCAATGTTGGATTCTGGTGCAGCTGGAAATTTTATGGACATTAAGTTTGCATTTGATAATCATATTGAGCACAGTGCAAGATCTTCACCAGTTGAATTAGTAACTGTTGATGGGTCACCTTTAAATTCTGGTCCGGTTACTCATGAAACTACTGAACTGGAAGTATTGATTGATCCCGGTCATCAGGAGAGGATTTGTTTTCAGTTAATCTCTTCACCAAAATTTCCAGTAATTTTGGGCATACCATGGCTTAGCATCCACAATCCTTCAGTAGACTGGAAGTCAGGAAATGTAACTTTCACTTCTGAATATTGTCAACAAAATTGTCAACTGAAGCAACCTATTCTTTCCCAGGTAGGAGCTACTGAAAGATCCAGCACTATCGCTGTCGAATTACCTGAACCTTATAAGGAATTTAAATATGTTTGTGACAAAAGGAATGCCGACCAGCTACCCCCTCACCGCACGTATGATTGTCCTATTGAACTTTTACCAGGCGCATCCATACCTTATGGACGCATCTATCCACTTGCAGAGATGGAGCTGAAGGTCCTGGATGAGTACATCAAAGAAAATCTGGCCAAAGGATTTATACGGCATTCCACTTCTCCGGCAGGTGCACCTATATTCTTTGTACCAAAGAAAGATGGCACATTACGTCCTTGTATTGACTACAGAGAACTAAATCAAATAACCGTTAAAAATCGTTATCCTCTTCCGCTTATTCCAGAGTTACTCGAGAGATTACGGTCAGCAAAGATCTTTACTAAGTTGGATCTACGAGGGGCATACAATCTTGTCCGTATACGACCTGGGGACGAGTGGAAGACAGCATTCCGAACACGCTACGGCCATTTTGAATCCCTTGTTATGCCTTTTGGACTTTGCAATGCCCCAGCAACTTTTCAACATTTTATTAATGATGTCTTCCGAGATCTGCTGGATCAATTTGTGGTGGCGTATTTGGATGACATATTAATATACTCTGAGAACCTTGAAGAACATCGTAAGCAGGTTACCATGGTTTTGAGCCGTCTAAGAGAGAACCAACTATATATTAAACTGGAAAAATGTGAATTTGAAAAGACAGAAATTCAGTTTTTGGGGTACATCATTTCTACAGAAGGATTGCGCATGGACCCTAGTAAGATCCAAGCTATTTTAGACTGGCCTTCTCCCAAGAATGTCAAGGAGATCCAAAGATTTGTTGGCTTTGCAAACTTCTACTGCAAATTTATTAGGAATTTCTCAAAAGTTATTAGTCCGATAACAAAATTAACCCAGAAAGGGATTCCTTTTAAATGGTCTTCAAGTGCCGACGAAGCATTTAACCAATTAAAGACACTTTTTACTTCTGCTCCTATCTTAGTTCATCCTAATCCAGACCTCCCATTTATAGTTGAAGTGGATGCTTCAGATTCAGCAGTAGGAGCAGTGTTGTCCCAAAGAGTTGGAGATAAACAGTTGCTTCATCCTTGTGCTTTTTTTTCTTGCCTGATGTCTCCTCCAGAAAGAAACTATGACATTGGGAATAAAGAATTACTTGCAATTAAGAAAGCATTCACAGAATGGAGGCATCTTCTTGAAGGAGCATCTCATGTGGTTCAGGTTCTTACAGATCACCGAAATCTAGAATTTATTAGATCAGCCAAGAGACTTTCTGGTAGACAGGCTAGATGGTCTTTATTTTTTTCAAGATTTAATTTCATTATTTCCTACAGACCGGGATCTCGCAATGGAAAAGCAGACGCCCTATCCCGGATGTGTTCTGACATAACACAAGATGACACATCCGAAACCACCATCTTACCTGCTAAGAATTTTGTAGGGGCAATAATTTCCAAGGATATACTTCAGAAGATCAAAGAAGGTTATAATGGAGATTCCTTCCTTAATCATCCCCCCACAGATATTGATTTGGTGTTTAGAGATGGGGTTTGGACTCTTGATCAGTGTGTATATGTTCCTGAGACTACTCGATTGGAAATTCTGCGCCTTGTTCACGACTCTAAACCCGCAGGTCACATGGGAGTCGAAAAGACCAAAGAACTTTTGTCTCGTTCATTTTGGTGGCCCAAATATCAAGTGGATGTAAAGAAGTATGTTTCTTCCTGTCAAACCTGTGCTAGGAATAAGACCCCTCGATCCTCACCAGTGGGATTACTTCAACCCCTTCCTATTCCATCTCGTCCTTGGGGTTCTGTTTCCATGGATTTTATTGTTGAACTACCATCTTCAAGAGATATGCGTACAATTCTGGTAGTGGTAGACCGTCTGACCAAAATGGCTCATTTTATACCAACAAAGGGGGTACCCTCTGCTGAAGAGACTGCAGAATTAGTCATCCGAGAAGTTTTCCGCCTACATGGCATACCCGACAATGTAGTTTCTGACCGTGGGGTACAATTTACCTCAAAGTTCTGGAAGAGTTTTTGTGCCACTCTAGGGATTGAAGTAAACTTATCTTCTGCCTTTCATCCACAATCTAATGGGCAAACTGAGCGCACTAACCAAACCCTTGAACAGTATTTGCGGTGTTACACAAGTTATCTCCAGGATGACTGGGTTAATTTCCTTCCTACAGCGGAATTTGCTTATAACAACTCCCAGCATTCTTCTACATCTCAGAGTCCATTTTTTGCCAATATGGGTTTCCATCCTACATTCATTCCCAACCTTCCAATTTCTTCTTCAGTTCCTGCTGTCTCCGACAGACTGTCTACTTTCAAGCAAGTTCAAGAAAAATTGACAAACGCTCTGCATGAAGCCCAAGATCGCTATAAGAAGACTGCTGATAGACATCGCAAGTCTTTTCCTTCCTTTGGTATAGGAGATAAGGTATGGCTCTCTACAAGAAATTTGAAGCTCAAGGTACCTTCAGCCAAGCTAGGTCAGAAATTTATTGGACCTTTTGAGATTGTGGCTCAAATTAATCCTGTAGCATTTCGTTTAAAACTCCCAGAATCTATGCGGATTCACCCTGTTTTTCATTCCTCTCTTCTCAAGCCTTTTGTGGAAAATCCATTCCCGGGACGTAACTTGCCTCCACCTGACCCAGTTATTGTTGAGGGAGAAGAGGAATATCTAGTAGAGGCTATTTTGGATTCTCGTATTCATCGAAATCAGTTACAGTACTTGATAAAGTGGCAAGGGTATGGTCCTGAAGACAATTCATGGGAACCCGTAAACAACATCCATGCTCCACAACTGGTAAGAGAATTTCATCAGCGCTATCCAGAAAAGCCAAGCCAAGTACCGTCCAGAGGACGCTCCTGGAGAAGGGGGAGTAATGTCACGAACTGAACTCACTGGGTCTTGAACCCATGACTTCCTGACTATGTTCTGCGGCCTTAACCATTGCACTATTTGGAAACCTGTTTTGTTCTGTGCTTTACCTTGTCTGGTCTCTTCTGTTGGAGTAATTGGGTTATTAAGATCACCTGTTCTGTGGCCAATCACAGTTTAGCCCGTCCTATATAAACTCACAGCTCACTCCATCCTGTGCCTGATTATTCTGGCTGTCTGCTTCCTGTTGCCCTGAACCTCACCACTGCCTTGCTGCTCTTGTGTACCGAACTTTGCTAACGCCTGACTACGATTGATCTGCTCCTCCTGTGTACCGAACCTTGCTAACGCCTGACTACGATTGATCTGCTCCTCCTGTGTACCGAACCTTGCTAACGCCTGACTACGATTGATCTGCTCCTCCTGTGTACCGAACCTTGCCAACGCCTGACTACGATTGATCTGCTCCTACCGTGTACCGAACCCTGCTAACGTCTGACCACGGTTTCTTCTACTTCTGAGGTACTTATCCTTCATTTATTACTATTTAAGTACTGTACCATTTGCCCCACCAATTGGACTCCAAATCTGATAACTAGCATCGTTACACAAACATACAAACGTTCACATTTATAATATTAGTAGGATTTTAGGATAGACCCAAACCAACAGTAAGACATAATATAACAGCTCTAAGAAATAGTTACTAGAGATGTGCGAACAGTGAAATGTTCAAAGTTCAAAATTTGATTCGAGTAGCCGCTCAATACTCGACTGTTCGATCGAATATTGAACCCCATTATAGTCTATGGGGAAAAAATACTCGTTAAGGGGGAAACCACTATTCGACTCAGGAGGGTCACCAAGTCCACTATGACACCCCAGGAAATGATGCCAACACCCTGGAATGCAACTGGGACAGGAGGGGAAGCATGTCTGGGGGCATCTAACATGCCCAAGTCACTGTATTATGTCGGGATCCCTGTCAGCTTGCGATATGTGGGAGCTGACTTTTTCCCATAGGAATGCATTGACCAGCGTTGATTGGCCGAATGCCATACAGAATACAGCATTCGGCCAATCAACGCTGGTTCTGCCAAAGGCTCGTCTGTGAGGAGGCAGAGTCTAAGATCGGACCAGAATGGAGACTGCTGTGGACCGATCTTAGACTCTGCCTCCTCTGGCAGAACCAGCGTTGATTGGCCGAATGCTGTACTCTGTATAGCATTCGGACAATCAACGCTGGTCAATGCATTTCTATGCCGAGATGTAGCAGTGCTGGCCATGCACTCAGCTTGGCTACACCGGAGATGCAGCCTAGCTGAGTGCACGGCCAGCACTGCTACAGCAGAGATGTGAACCCTGCTGCACACTCAGCTTTGCTGCATCAGAGATGTAGCAGAGCTGAGTGTGCAGCAGGGTTCAGCGCGTCTCTAATGCAGCAGAGCTGAGTGTGCAGCAGGGTTCACATCTCCGGTGTAGCAGCGCTGGCCGTGCGCTCAGCTCGGCTGCATCTCTGGTGTAGCCAAGCTGAGCGCACGACCAGCACTGCTACATCTCGGCATAGGAATGCATTGACCAGAGTTGATTGGCCTGTGCAGTTATTGGTGCAAAAAAAGCGCCAGGCAAGGTGGGAGGGGTATCGAATTTTTAGTGAGTTTGCCACGTGATGTTCGACTGGAATCGATATCCGATCGAACATGTACTCGATGGAACACTGTTCGCTCATCTTATAGTTACTATACAAAAAAAGGGAAACCCAAATACAGGGACATAAAAGTATTCCGTGAATGACTATGGCTCCTTTTATACACTGCTATACTTGTACATTTTTTGATACCTGTAGCATAAAAATGGAAGCCTTTAAAGAATTTACTATCTTGTTCCTGACTCTCTAGGAATCCCAAGGAGAGGTCTGGTTCTCGCGGCTTACTGATCTCTTTGAATAAATACAACGTAATCTTCTCCATGGCAACACAGCCTAGGAGTTTGTAAATGAACAGACATGCTTTACAGTCACAGAGCGGAAGTCCCGACGCTGCCAATTCAGGGCCTGTGTCACCCGGGGCCTCATTTATCATTGTATTAACGCTGTGCTTTATCTATTATGGAAGCCATAGATCCGTGCTCTATACCGCCAAGCTAAACTTATACAGTCCTTAAAGTACAATAGCACGCTTATACTAAAACTGTGTTTGCAATGAGTCTATGTCACGTCCCATTATCCAAGGGTAAAACAAGCACCAAGTTTCACTAATATCTTAATTTGTCCTTGTTTCAGATATCAGACTACTAAAAGTTAAGGGCACTACGTGGTGTTATCCTGGGGTGGAGGGAAGTGCTGTTTGTTCAAGTTGCACCCAAGACTAAAAGCCTTAGAGAAACCCAAAAGGTATTTTCTCTGTATTGAAATCATAAATAATAAAATATTGTTGGGGCCCTGTTACCGATTTTGACTTAGGGCTTCAAGTTTCCCCCCATGGTGTTACCAGGTCTTCCATTGAAGAAGTGCCTATGTTAGGAGTAGGGCCGGAGCCTCCACAATGTCGTGCAGAGGTTGCCGGCCCTCTCCTCCTGAGTCCCCTTCTTCTGGGTCTTGGGAGGCAGGCCAGAACCTCCGCAGTGATGTGCGGGGGTTGCTGGTCACCTCCTGAATTGGACAGGGGACTTCCGTTTCTTCAGGCTGGAGCCTATTTAAGGATGGGCTCTGGCTCCAGACCGCCGCTGGCTATTAAGTGTTTCCTCCTGTATTCCTCATAGTAAGCGTCCTCCTGTCCTGTTTGCCTGTGCTCTGACCCCTTGCCTTGACCTCTGACCCTGCCTTTGCCTCCTGATTTTTGCACTGTGCCTGCTCCTGTTTATGACCCCGGCTTGCCGTTAGACCTCTGCTTCCTGAATCCGTTTTTGTACTGCTCTGCCACTACTGTTACCGACTCGGCCAGCCTGACTTTCCCTTTGGATTACCCTCTGTACTGTGCTGTCCTCTTGTTTTATTAACTCAGACTGAATGACTACACTTTGACTCTCTGCTGCCACCTACTGATCACCGCCCACCACTATCCTCTGGTTTCTTGGACCTGCACCTCATCCTGAAGATCTGCTGGTAAGAGGTCCCAGTTTCTGGTTCTACTGTGATTTGTGGTGCACTGTATGTCTGTTTTCTGGCCCATACCGCTTTGCCTGGCAGTGCCACCAAGTCCATCCCCACGGTGCGGTCAGGGGGGGTGCTGAACAGTCAGCACCGTGTTAACCATTTTGATCAGTGTGTCTAGTACTGGTTCTCACTATTGGCTCAGATCAGCATTTGCTATCCTAACAGCCTAAAGCTGGCCATACACGTGAGATATTTATCTGCAGATCATTGACAGATTCAGCTTATTATAGTAGCATCTTCCATTAATCCAGGGGCATAACTAGAAAAGACTGGGCCCTATAGCAAATTTATGACTTGGGCCCCATCCCAACACAGTATAGCACCCTTTCCTGGTCCCCACACGGTAATATTCCATTTACACACAAGTATAATGTGACATAGCGGGTCCCTCCACTCAGTATAATGTCCCATAGTAACCCCTCCACATAGTATAATGTCCCAAATTGGCCCATCCACACAGTATAGTATCACACGGCAGCCCTCCACAGTATAATATATCATAGCGCCCCCTCCATATGGTATAACGTCCCATAGTGGCCCCTCCATATGGTATAACGTCCCATAGTGGCCCCTCCACACAGTATAATGTCTAATAGCAGCCCCTGGACACACTATAATGTCTCAAAGTGGCCCCTCCACACAGTAAAATGCCATCCTGATCCACATGACAACTCTGACATCATTGGAGAGGCCAGCAGAGCCCCACTGGAGCTCAAGAGAGGTGAGTAACACTGTTTTTTATGATGTATAGGAATTCATGGAGGGTTAAAGGGGAAACAGAGGCGGTCTGTTTTTTTTAAAAGGAAAAAGCAGCGGGGGCCACAAGACCCCCTAAGGCCACAGGCCTTGTAACAGCTGCTATGGCAGTAGTTTCACCATTGCATTAATTCTATGTGCATGATCACCACAGACATCAGATTCTCAGCAGATTTCACCATTTTATTGACTCTGCTAATTTTGCAGACCTTCGGATAAATATCTTATGTGCATGCAGCTCAGGGACGTTCAATGAAGGGATGCCCTGAAGCTGCGTCCAAGACATCTCATCCAGTAAATCAGTGCATGAGAGGAAGAACCTGAAACAGCTATCTGTAAGGTGTCTCTGCTCACTATGAGGAGACCAGCACTATAAACAATACATTATAGTTGGGGGATCTAGTACAGATTTGGCTTTGGGGTCCAGGAGCTTCATGTTACTAGGAGAAGCAGTATCCCGCAAAGTACAGAATAATGATGGATGTATCGTGTGCAGTCTCCTCTGCTGTGCGGTTTATATAGCTGCTATTCCTGTGCTGACAGTAGATGTCTGTGCCCAATATCATAAAGATTTTGGAAATACGTATATGCTTTTCCTTTCCTTTATTCTTTATTTCAGGAGCCGTTCCATAATCTCCATCTACATGTTGCATAAGTGTAGAATTGATCACCATGATCTGCCCATCAATAGCTGATAGTACAGTATATAGCGGATAGAAGTATGGCTCACATATGGCCGTCCTTCTGACTGATCTGCGGCTAATTATTTCTCCCTTTCTCCATTCCGTCCTTCTATCCCGTCACATTTCACCATCACTATTGCCCTGTTTTCCCTTCGCTTTTTTCTATCCTTTGTCTCTACCTATATCCCCTTCTCCCTCCCTTATTCTCTCTCATTTCCCTCCGCTGTATCTTCAAAGCTGTGACTCACGGATGTTAATAGTCGTCTCTCTGCAGGGGCTGAAATCATTTCTGTATTATTAGTCACCGCCGCTTGTCTCTCTGAGGAGGAAAGCCTGCAGCCACCGTGATAGTGCAGCAGCCTGTCACACATCTTATACAAGCCGTACATGAGTGTGTGGCGACCAGCTGAGCTGCATGTCTCTGCCTAGACTACCCAGTAACAGCCAGAGGAACCCCTCCTGCAAGAGCATCACCGCTCTACATGCTAATGGTCCTCGCCAGCTATGTCATTCCACCCCTCTACCCGCCAGAATCTAGAGATAAATGGGGTAGATCGCTATAAAACGCCCATACATTCACTTCTTGAAAACATAGTAGGCAGGTATAAATAAGGAGTCATTTCATGGGAACTATTTTCCATTGACCTTTACTATGCAGCAGGGATGATAGTGGGGGGATTTATTAGGATTGGTGTTTCCTGCACCGGTCTAAATTAGTTCCCCACTGGTGCGAGATATTTCTACCGTAATTCCATCTGCCAGAATTGAAGTCTAAATTAGTCAGGGACTGGAGTTAGATTTCTAGTATAATTCACACCAGTTTTCTGCCAAGAGTTATAGTAAATTTGGGGGGCGAGGTCTACCCGGCTTGCCTTGGCCTCTGTCCTGATCTACCCACTTTCATAGAGTGTTGAGCAGCTGCAGAACCAATAACGTGGCACATTTATGTTGGAAAGAGAAGGGTGTATGCCAGAGATTCATCACATTTACAGCCATCTATGCCAGACGACTGACATAAATAGGTTCAGTGGCATAAGTAGGAATGGCAGGCCCCGTGGCGAACTTTTGACATTCTCCACTCCCCCACCCCAACCGACCCCCACAAAAGCCCCCTCCGCCAAAGATCCTGACCAACCAACTCCCTCCCCCCCCACGCATTCCTGCACACACTATTATGCCTCATAGTGGCCCCTGTACACAGTATTATGCTCCATAGTGGCCCCTGCACACAGTTTTATGGTCAATAGTGGCCCCTGCACACAGTATTATTTCCCCTAGTGGCCCCTGCACACAGTATTATGCCCCATAGTGGCCCCTGTACACAGTATTATGCTCCAGAGTGGCCCCTGCACAGAGTATTATGCCCTATAGTGACCCGTGCGCACAGTATTATACCCCATAGTGGCCCCTTCACACAGTATTATCCCCCATAGTGGCCCCTGCACACAGTATTATGCCCCATAGTGGCCCCTGCACACAGTATTATGCCCCATAGTGGCTCCTGCACACAGTATTATTTCCCCAAGTGGCCCCTTCACACAGTATTATCCCCCATAGTGACCCGTGTGCACAGTATTATACCCCATAGTGGCCCCTGCACACAGTATTATGCCCCATAGTGGCCCCTGCACACAGTATTATGCCCCATAGTGGCCCCTACACACAGTATTTTGCCTCATTGTGGACACTCATGAACAACTATTATACTCTGGGGTATTTTCAGACCCCAGAAAAAAATAATCTGAAACCCAGGGGAGGATACAAACATAAAAAACTCATTTACTTACCTCCCCTTGGGCTCTGACACACTCCCTGGTGAAGTCATTTGAGCCTGGGCTTGCGTCACGACGCAAAAGGACGCAAGCACGGCCCATGTGACTTCAGAGACGTCACACAAGTAGGCCTGAAGTCTGCCTGGAGCCGGAAGAGAGGTAAGTAACAGTGTTTTTTTATGTTCCCTCACCTCCCCTGGGCCTCCAGCAGGTAACGACCTATTAAAAAAAAAAAAAGTACAGCGGTAGCTGGTGTCGCCGGGCCCCCTAATGTCCCAGGACCTGTGGCAGACGCTACCACTGCTACCCTGGTAGTTACGCCCCTGGATAGGTTAGTGAATTACCCCAGTGTGTATATACTATTCGCACTTGGTACCAAAAAGTCAACTATGGGCCTAGAGTCACTATGATTTACATACAAGTAAAGGAGGTAAATGCCTCGAGACAACTGGGTATCTGATACAGGGCTGCATAGCAGCAGGTGAAGCTTGTATTCATCATGAAAACTACAGGTCACTACCAACAGCAGGCAGGATTTTCTACAACTGCAATGTCTGCCTTGACTGTGGAATTGTCGCATGGATTGTCCTTGACTGTTCTCACCATTCTTCTTCTCTGCCTTTCTGATATTTTTCTTGGCCTGCCACTTCTGGGCTTAACAAGAACTGTCCCTGTGGTCTTCCATTTCCTTACTATGTTCCTCACAGTGGAAACTGACAGGTTAAATCTCTGAGACAACTTTTTGTATCCTTCCCCTGAACAACTATGTTGAACAATCTTTGTTTTCAGATCATTTGAGAGTTGTTTTGAGTAGCCCATGATGCCACTCTTCAGAGGAGATTCAAATAGGAGATCAACTTGCAATTGGCCACCTTAAATACCTTTTCTTATGATTGGATACATCTGGCTATGAAGTTCAAAGCTCACTGAGGTTACAAAACCAATTTTGTGCTTCAGTAAGTCAGTAAAAAGTAGTTAGGGGAATTCAAATCAATAAAATGATAAGGGTGCCCATATTTTTGCACCGGTCAAATTTTGGTTTAATGCATATTGCACATTTTCTGTTAGTACAATAAACCTCATTTCAATCCTGAAATATTACTGTGTCCATCAGTTATTAGATATATCAAACTGAAATGGCTGTTATAAACACCAAAATATTTAGAACTAAAAATGATTAAGATTAATAGGGGTGCCCAAACTTTTTCATAAGACTGTAGATAGATAGATAGATAGATAGATAGATAGATAGATAGATAGATAGATAGATAGATAGAGATAGATAGATGCTTCACATCTATATAAAATGTATACCTGGTCTATACATTTATAGCATTGTTTTCCAGTGGAGCATTTGTGTCTCAGGGAACTTTGACCCTTTTAAAAGACTTTTGGCTGAGTGTAGCAACTCTTTTAACACCCCACATATACACCATACACACATATCTGTTTTAGAAAATATTTGTATTCTTTGTGAAGTATCAACCCTGGAACATCTATTTCCATATCTCTGTGTTGTATTGTTCCTCTGCTGTTCCTCCTGGAAATATATAAACTGGATTTTACCAGTTGAATATGTACCCCTAAACACTCTGACCCTGTCCAATCAGCCCTGCCCGTGTCAGACTGTGTAGGGACACATCCCCAAGTAGCAAGCCACTGTCAAAAAAAAAAAGACACATCATGTGTTTTTTTTCTGTAGCGTTTATCACTGAAAGTCCATTGAGATTCCCTCTGCAAACGTTCTGCTTCTATTATAACTATTATGCCCAGCGTTTCTATAGCTATGATTGACATGTATTTTTTCTGTTTCAGATTTTTAGCCAGAATCCCTTACACTTTGCAGATACGGTAAAATGCAGCGTTTTTTTGCCATTGCATTTCCGCTGTGGCCAAACACTGTGTTTTTACAATGTGGAGCCCTGGTCTTAAAGGGGTATTCCCACGTCGCATACTCACCAGTCTTCACTGCTGTAAAATCTTCTTTCTGCCTGGTTTCTTGCATCATTTGGTGGGTGGAGTTTCACATGCAACCTGTCATTTAGCTCCGCCCCCAAATTAGTTTGTAGCTCCGCCCACTGCATAGCGTGATCCTATGGGGCGGCTGAAGGGCCTGTGATCAAAGGTCCTTAAACAAACACTATATGCACAATATTGGACTATGAAGTACAGGCAGGAGCAACTCCATTCTGTGTTACATAGAGAGACTGCCTGTCTCTGCCATAATGAACACAGTTGTATTAGCTAACCTGATAACTGGGAGAACAGAAGACGTTCAGAAATGAAAGCAGCTCCTCTCCTCTATCTGAGAGCAGGAAGCTAGGTCACGTGGTGTAGACACAGGAATAGCTAGATACACAGCACTTAGCCCCTCCTCCCTCCCCCTGAGAGCAGGCAGATACATCACTTGACTTTTGAGCAGATAAGTCAAGGGCTGTGTCAACAATGAAGTGAATAAAGTAAGATAGTGGACAAACAAAGCAGTTTTGCTGAAGCAGTGTATTTAGGAAAAGTCTTACATCCACATTAACAAGCAGTATAGATAGGATCTTTGTGATGGGACAACCCCTTTAACATGGGAATGATAACACCCAGCAGTCAATTTTTACATTGAAATTCTGTGAGAATAAAAGAGGGACAGTACAATGCAGAGTTTTTTTAAAAAATAAAAGATGCTCTAAATTGTTATTTAATGGAGAATGTTAGACTAGTAACATGCCTGCTTTAGTTGATCCATGCACAATCCTACTAATGGATGTTTGTGGGTTTGTGTGTTTGGATGTTTGTTCCTCAATCACAGGAAAACGGCTGAACAGATTTAGGTGAGATTTCACACATACCTAGATATTCACTAGGAAGGAAAGATAGGCTACTTCTTAGGTCCCACACTCACCCGGAATCCCGACCGTGACCGGCGAACGTTCTCTCTGCCTCCGCTGCAGGACTTGAGATGACATCATCACAGGTCTTTCATCTGGGCTCCGATTGCTTGGCTGCAGTCTATGGGCAGGCTGCAGCGGAAGCTGAGCGGCCTGATACGTTGGTGGCATTGCATGGGTGGCACCAGTGAGAAAGTCTGCACCGGAAAAAATGGCAGCTTCTTCTGTCTCTGGAGTGACGACGCCAAGCCGGCCAGCAGTGTAGAGCCAGCATAAGTTCTGCCCGCGTCACCACACATTCGGCAGACAGCCACATCACCACTCGTAACTTGCCATCTGGAAGAACACCCGCGGGAGAATGGACATACCGCCGCACCACCTCTTCAGTGACTACAGCGGCTCCTGGTAGGGGTTGCCGGCTGCAGTGGTTAGGGGCTTTCACAGTGCGTGGGGATGGCGGGGGGATGTTGGGGGTCTGGGAATGAAGAGGGTTGGTGGTGGTGGTGGGGGGAGGAATGTTGGGGGTCTGGGGATGAAGAGGGTTGTTGGGGGGGGGGTTAGGGGGAAAGGGATGTTTGGGGTCCAGCGGGGAAAGGGGGGCCAGGTGTTCAAGGGTGGGCCCGCAGGGAACTGTGGTAGCGGTGCAGCGGGCAGTGCTTTGCATGTTTTCAACTGGCGGGGGCCATTGTCGCGAGTCGCAGAGAGGAGCCGGTGGGGCGCACGGGCAGGACTGGCAGCAGAGGATGCGCCACGGCAAGGGAGACACATGGGCGCGGAAGTACCTGCAGGTGAAAGAGGCCAGGTGTATTGAAGACTGTGGGCCCGGGCGTGCGCAGAAGGTGGGTTGCACAGGGGGTCAGGGGGCTGCGGACGAAGTCGCGGGTACTGCTAGTTCAGAATAAGCAGAAGACTAAATGCAAAGAGCTATTTGAGCGACAATTGCTCAAGAGTGGCATACAAGGCATATTTTGCTGGCACCGCAGCCAGCACAGGAACTGCAGTATTAAAAGAAGAGACTGTTCTAGTACACGCGCCCTTCTCTGGCTGTCCTCTCTGCCCACCAATGAGAGGGGTGAGGAAAGCTGAGAAGGCGGAGCTCATCACTGTACAGCACAAGGACCCTGCCTGCTACAATGCTGAGCTCCTGCCCTGTTCATCCTGCAAAGGCTCCCCTGAAGGAAGAAAGCTCTTGCCAGCAAAGTGACAGTAAAAGACACCAGGTACATGCTGGGGTTATTATTCCTATTAATGTCAGGCATTTGGGGTTACTAATTTAGTTTTAGTATTTCCATGTACCTCAGAGTTAACCCCATCATGTCCCTCACACTAACCCATGTGCGCTTCACATAAGGGTTACTAATATGTGAGACATATGGGGTTAATAATAAACGACCTCAATAATGAAGATGTTTAATTATTACCTTCATATGTTTCGTGTATCAGTAACCCTTATGTGAAGCACAAAGGGTTAATGTGAGGGACATGATGGGGTTAATTGCTATTAATATGATGCATATGGAGTTGCTAAACTATAGTGCACATGACCGTACTTTTTATCCACAATTATAGATATAAGTACGGACCTATACATTTCAGTGGGCCCATACACATACATATACTGTAGATGTGTTTGTGCAGCTGTGTGTCTGGGTCAAATTGAAGAGCTGCAAATTATGAAGCAGATACCCTATACATACGCTATAACTGTACTGTATCTGTCTGCATTTGTAGTCCTGTCAATTCATTTTTAATGAATAGGTCAGTGAAAACCACATTTGTGCCTTTTGTGTGCAGGAGACCTAAGGTTGAGGCCCCTCGTTGCGAAAATGCAGTGCTTTTTTTTTTTTTTGCAGACTTTGTGGCGTTTTTTTAAACCAAAGTCAAGATTGGCTCCAAAAAGAATGGGAAACATCTAGGAAGCTTCTTAGGGATAGTTCACACTGGGATTCCGCGTTTGCACATTCCGTTGCGGCTGCTGCAACGAGATGCCAATGCAGTGCACAGCATCCCGTCGTGGCTTTCTGCTCCGGATTATGCCCAAATGAATGGGCCTAGTCTGGAGGGTGCTGACGCGAGGCAGATGCCGCGGCTAAGTCAGCCGCGGAATCTACCTGAAGAAAGGGCAGCTCGCTTCTTTTTTCCGCTAGTGGGAACAAACCGCTAGCGGAAAAAATAATGCTAGCAGTCTACATAGACCTCTATTGTGAGGGGGAGGATTTTGAGGAGGATTTCGCGCCAAAATCCGCCCCTCTTGCCCCGTGTGAACTAGCCCTTATATGTCTCCCCTCTGCACAATCCACTCCTGGCTTTGGCTGAGAAAAATGCAGGAAAATCTGCAACAAAAAAAAAGCTGTGTTTCCACAACGTAGGGCTGGGCCCCATGAGCTGGAAATGCCACAGGAAAAGTTGTGGTGTTTTACAGTACAGGCAAAGTGGATGGGATTCTAGCAAATCCCATGCCCACTTTGCGGTAAAAAGTTCTGAGGGGACACGCTGCGATTTCCAACATGCAGGTTTGGAAATCGCATCATGTCAATTATATCTACGGAAACCTCAACAGTTTCCCCATAGACATAATTGTAACAGAAAGTCCTCGGAGGAAAACTCTGCAAACTTTCTGTTTAAAGCGCTGCGGGAAGAACCGCGATATGTTTCCACCGCGGTTTTTCCCACAGAACTTTATTGCTGCAGGACGTCCCATGGGGCCTCAGCCTTAGGGTGTTTGTTTTCAGGTGGTCTCAACAGACTGGGACCAAAACCTTCAGAAGGTTTGGCAAGAAGAAGCGCTCACCCAATTGGATAACGCTAATGTTTATTAAGGCACGACGCATTTCAGGCACTCAGGCCCTTTATCAAGTGCAATAAATCACCCTTCCCAGAGCAGCTGGGAGTCTTAGTGACTCCGAGTTCAGGCTCAAAAGCCACTAAGCCACTAAGAGCCACTTTAGCCACTAAGACTCCCAGCTGCTCTGGAAAAGGTGATTTATTGCACTTGATAAAGGGCCTGAGTGCCTGAAACGCGTCGTGCCTTAACAAAAATATCTCTATCCAATTGGGTGAGCGTTTCTTCTTGCCAAACCTTCTGAAGATTTTGGTCCCAGTCTGTTGATGCCTCTACATCCCAGTGACGTTTCTTCCAGCTGCTTCCCTCTCGGTTTCTAACATCTTTTTAAATGTTGGGGTTGTTGTGTCCTACACAACCCCTTAAAGGGGTATTCCCACGTCGCATACTCACCAGTCCTCACTGCTGTAAAATCTTCTTTCTTCCTGGTTTCTTGCGTCATTTGGTGGGCGGGGTTTCACATTCCACCTGTCGCTTAGCTCCCCCCCCCAAATTAGTGTGTAGCTCCGCCCATCGCATAGCGTGATCCTATGGGGCGGCTGAAGGGTCTGTGATGTCATCAAAGGTCCTCAAACAACACTATATGCACAATATTGGACTATGAAGTACAGGCAGGAGCAACTCCATTCTGTGTTACATACAGAGACTGCCTGTCTCTGCCATAATGAACACAACTGAATTAGCTAGCCTGATAACTGGGAGAACAGAAGAAATGAAAGCAGCTCCTCTCCCCTATGTGAGTGCAGGACCTAGGTCAGGTGACGCAGACACAGGAATAGCTAGATACACAGGCTCGCTCCCTGCACTTAGCCGCTCCTCCCTCCCCCCTGACAGCAGCAGATACATCACTTGACTTTTGAGCAGATAAGTCAGGGCTGTGGCCACAAAGAAATGAATAAACTAAGATAGTGGACAAACAAAGCAGTTTTGCTGAAGCAGTGTATTTAGGAAAAGTCTTACATCCACATTAACAAGCAGTATAGATAGGATCCTTGTGATGGGACAACCCCTTTAAGGTGAGTGGCCTTCCATTTGCTTACCTTTACTCATACTTGTGCTGAATTTACTACACTAGGGTCGGCTCGGTGCCGTATTTTTATTCTTCTCTTGTTTTCAGGTGGTGACACACTGTGTACCCAGGTACGGCTATAGCCAAATCTCATCCCAAGTCAACAGTGCTGTCACTTTGGGGTAAGTGAGACACCCATTAATTCCTGGCTGTGGTTTTGTTGCTACTGCCAGGAATTAAATTGATCCGTGTTTCACTTACAGAAAAGTGAAGACCAGCAGTCGGGAATTGGATGTAGCATCCAGGTACATAGTGTTATCTCACTGCTACCACTCACATACGTTATCACTAATTGCAGGTTACACATGTACTTATATTGCTTCCAATGGAAAAGTACAGGTGTACCCAGGCAAATAGTGGTAAGCGCATGTATCTGGGAGCGCAGTATGACAGCACCCCTATGTTATGGTTTGTGCTATATGACTTTAGTGTAGGTGTCGTCAGCCTTACAATTTTTGCTCGGCACTCAGCTTTGATTTTTTAATTTAAATTGGCGCTTCAAACAAAAAGTTTGTCTACCCCTGCAATACCCTCATCCATGGGAGCAGGGCTTTTCTATTAACCAATACCCACTGTACACTGTAAATGGAGAGACAATAGCAAAAAGTCATAATGGTAAAACTATTGAAGCCTTGTGCCCTCCCAAGATCAGTCCTTGTGCTGCCATCTAGTGGTGACATGAATTAAACACATAGAAATGCGCACCATTCAGAATATACATAATCTAGAACAACTAAATGCTGTACAGGTTGTAAAATAATAGTCTATACTACAATAACAATTTATTGAAATATTATCAAAACTATATATACTATAAATATAGGGGGGAGTGACTGTACTCAATCCCTAAGGCAGGGATCGGCAATTAATTTTCCCATAGGGCCACATGAGAAATTGTAACGGTTCTAGAGGGCCATGTGCATCGCGGCAAATTTAGCTCCACCTACTTCTCTGCTGACTCCGCCCATTCTCAATCATTTTTCCATGTGCCCCACAAAGTAAAATCCTCCTACAGTCACCCTAACATTATACCCCACACACACACACACACACCCACATTATAACGTTTTAAACAACAACATCCAACATTGTTTCTCAAGAAGTCAATTTACTTGTCACTCTAATCTGAGACGGATGCCCACCTTAAATTCCTCTTCAATTTCTTCCATGTGAATCCATCCTCAGTCTCATCCTCTTTAAACAGATTAGGCATTTATGTGGATGACATACTCAGAGCTACTATGATCCCGTCACATGAAGACTAACAAGGGAATGTGTTACTAGCCCCATGTCAGACAATGCAGGCAGATTTCTAGATGCCAGAATTACCTTACACATGGCATAAACCCTATAATAAAAGTATTGCATGACTCATGCTTTAATTGTCTTATCTTGTTTACATGTAACACATAGAATATAAAGGCAATATATAGATTTACACTACCTTAAGGTTCTATAACTCACTACTTATCATCCCATCTAGCCAGTAATTACCGATCCTTAGACAAGTTCTAGACACACTGAAAGGTTTGTCATGTCTTCTACATTCCCTGCAGTTTTGTGCCTATGTCTTTTTCAGTTTTAAACTAACCTGCGGTGATTTTATTACATAATTGTCTATTATTCGAAGTGCTGTGTGCTACAGGTAGGGGGCGTTTTATCTCATGTACCCTCCTATCTTAAGCTTCAAAAGATGTATATAAAATATTCCATATTCTCTATAAAATTTTGTGAACTAATTCAATTGAATACAATGTTTGAAGATGAGGAAGAGGGAGAAACTCTACAAAGATACGTGCAGCAGTTCCAGCATGCAAGGCCATTAATTCCAGCCATTAAATAGAAAAAATCTATATAGAAAAGGTAACAAGTATACCGCTCAGTGCCACAGCCTAAATGTAATGTAAAAGTGCGGCTGGGGGCTTGTAATCTTTCATGTCTGTGCAAAGCCGTTAGTAGCAGCTCCTGCTTTCCAATAGTATAATGAAAGCGCCACTCGGTGCTTAAATCCAAGACAATATATCAGTCTTATATATCAAAGAGTAACCAGACATATCCATATAATATCCTAACTAATCTGGTAGAGCACGGTCATATTTAAATTCCGCAGCACTGTTCAATTTGTAGGGTTCAAGTACAGACAAATAGATACATTACAAAGATATAGTCACTTCACAGAATGAGACTGAGGGCCCTTCTCACAAGAGTTTACAATCTATGAGGTAGAGGGGGTGACACAAGAGGTAGCAGGGGCGGCATTGCTTATACAGTGGTCAGACAATTTTGTAATAGAGGTGACTGTCATTACATAAACATAAAAGTGTATGAGCCGTCACCTGCAAGCAGGACTTTTCTTTCTGCATCTTTTGGCTGGAAATCGGGCAGAAACCCAGCAGACGCTATTATAGTCTATAGGGTCCGTGAGTAACCGCTTTTAAGTGGATTGGGTTTCCGTTTATTGTGTCCACTTGGGTAAACAGAAACCAAGCACAAACTGAGCGTTATTGTGAACCCAGTCTTACCTGTCCCCAGTGCTCTGGTGTCTGCCACCATTTTCTTTTCAGACACGTGCCATACATGACTTGCTATTGTTTCCTATGGTGTATACAGCACAGGCTGATGATGATGATGCTGACTCAGCTTCCTGTTTGCACACACATAGGAGATAATAGCAGAGACGAGTGCTGCTGGGAACTTCCTGTGCTGGCTGGAAGCTCATTAGCATATGAATAAAAATGGACTTATTCAAAAACTACTGACGCAATTTACATACTAAAGGTAGGTGTGTATTATCATTTCTAAAGGCTATGCAAGGATGTGATTAGTTAAAAAATATTTTTCCCAATGATAGAGCCCCTTTAATTCCCCATACATCCATATAGCACCCACTGACCTTTCACTATAATTTATATCCTCATTTATTAAAGCCCCCTAATACTCCTTATATTAACTATGGCCTCTTATCTTGCTAAATTCCCACTGCTCCTAATTGACCTCTTATATGTATTACCCCCACTCCTCCACTCCCAAATAAAGAGCCCAAAGTGAGTAAAAAAAAAAAAAAAGTTGATGATACTCACCTACCTCCGAATACCCGAGGAGGAGCCTCCGCCACCGAGAATGCAGTTGCTTGCCGGAAAGCAGCAGGACTTCTGTGTACTGGAACGGATGGCTCAGGACAATGACATCATCGCAAAGACATCTTAGGGCAGCACGTAGGCCACAGGACCTACAAACCAACATTTCAACTGTATCTGTCTAATGTAGGTCCTTAGCCTAAAGGTAGTTCCTAGAGATGAGCGAACAGTGTTCTATCGAACTCATGTTCGATCGGATATTAGACTGTTCGGCATGTTCGAATTGAATCGAACACCGCGTGGTAAAGTGCGCCATTACTCGATTCCCCTCCCACCTTCCCTGGCGCCTTTTTTGCTCCAATAACAGGGCAGGGTAGGTGGGACAGGAACTACGACACCGGTGACGTTGAAAAAAGTAGGCAAAACCCATTGGCTGCCGAAAACATGTGGCCTCTAATTTAAAAGAACAGCGACGCCCAGCTTTGCGTCATTCTGAGCTTGCAATTCACCGAGGACGGAGGTTTCCGTCCAGTTAGCTAGGGGTTAGATTCTGGGTAGGCAGGGACAGGCTAGGATAGGAAGGAGAAGACAACCAACAGCTCTTATAAGAGCTAAATTCCAGGGAGAAGCTTGTCAGTGTAACGTGGCACTGACGGGCTCAATCGCCGCAACCCAGCTTTCCCAGGATCCTGAATGGAATACACTGACAGTGTATTCCCGTATACCCTATATATACCCCCGATACCCGTTCCAACGGTGTGCCCCCCCCCCACCTTCACCCCAGAAATACACTGCAAGTCCCCTAGCAATAGAATTGGGGCTATATACACCCACTATTTTTGCTACTGCCATATAGTGCCATTGTCTGACTGGGAATTCAAAGAATATATTGGGGTTACAAATACCCTCATTTCTTGCTACTGGTATATAGTGCCAGTTTCTGACTGGTAATTCAAAGAATATATTGGGGTTATAAATACCCTCATTTCTTGCTACTGCCATATAGTGCCAGTTTCTAACTGGGAATTCAAAATGCGCAAGGCTCCCGGAAAGGGACGTGGACGAGGCCGTGGGCGAGGTCGGGGGAATGGTTCTGGGGAGCAAGGTAGCAGTGAAGCCACAGGGCGTCCCGTGCCTACTCCTGTGGGGCAGCAAGCATTGCGCCACTCCACAGTGCCAGGGTTGCTTTCCACATTAACTAAACTGCAGGGTACAAACCTTAGTAGGCCCGAGAACCAGGAACAGGTCTTGCAATGGCTGTCAGAGAACGCTTACAGCACATTGTCCAGCAGCCAGTCAGACTCTGCCTCCTCTCCTCCTATTACCCAACAGTCTTGTCCTCCTTCCTCCCAAAATTCCCAAGCTTCACAGAACAATAACCCCAACTGTCCCTGCTCCCCAGAGCTGTTCTCCGCTCCTTTCATTGTCCCTCAACCTGCCCCTCCACGTCACGATTCCACGAACCTAACAGAGGAGCATCTGTGTCCAGATGCTCAAACACTAGAGTCTCCTCCATCTCCGTTCGATTTGGTGGTGGATGACCAGCAACCCACCCTCATCGACGATGATGTGACGCAGTTGCCGTCAGGGCATCCAGTTGACCGGCGCATTGTGATGGAGGAGGAGATGAGACAGGAGTTGGAAGAGGAAGTGGTTAATGATGAGGACACTGACCCGTCCTGGACAGGGGGGATGTCAAGCGGGGAAAGTAGTGTGGATGTTGAGGCAGGTGCAGCACCAAAAAGGGTAGCTAGAGGCAGAGGCAGAGGTCAGCAGCTTAGGCGAAGCCAGGCCACACCCGGAATCTCCCAAGATGTTCCAGTTCGTACCCAGCCCCGAAAAACTCCCACCTCGAGGGCACGTTTCTCGAAGGTGTGGAGTTTTTTCAAGGAATGCGCCGAGGACAGATATAGTGTTGTCTGCACAATTTGCCTCTCGAAATTGATTAGGGGCTCTGAGAAGAGCAACCTGTCCACCACTTCAATGCGCCGTCATTTGGAATCCAAGCACTGGAATCAGTGGCAGGCAGCAACGGCAGGACAAAGGCCGCCTGCCGTTCACGCCACTGCCACTGCTGACTGTGCTGGCGATGCACTCCAGAGGACGAGCCAGGACACCACTTCATCTGCCTCCGCCACTTTGTTGACTTCTTCCTCATCCTCCCCTGTTCCTGTCTTATCTCCTTCTCCTGCACCATCAAAGGCACCATCAGGCGCTTCTTTACAACAACCCACCATCTCTCAGACATTGGAGCGGCGGCAGAAATACACTGCTAACCACCCACACGCGCAAGCCTTGAACGCCAACATCGCTAAACTGCTGGCCCAGGAGATGTTGGCGTTCTGGCTTGTTGAAACTCCCGCCTTCCTGGACCTGATGGCAACTGCGGCACCTCGCTATGCCGTCCCTAGCCGTCACTACTTCTCCCGGTGTGCCGTCCCCGCCTTGCACCAGCACGTGTCACTCAACATCAGGCGGGCCCTTAGTTCCGCGCTTTGCACAAAGGTCCACTTGACCACCGACGCGTGGACAAGTGCATGCGGACAGGGACGCTACATTTCACTGACGGCACACTGGGTGAATGTAGTTGAGGCTGGGACTGCTTCCCAAACTGGCCCGGTGTACCTCGTCTCCCCGCCTAACATTCCTGGCAGGGACACGAGAAGAACAACCCCCTCCTCCACCACCTCCTCCTCCGCCACCGCCTCCTCCTCCGCTGTTAGATTGACCCCAGCTACGAGTTGGAAACGTTGCAGCACTGGCGTTGGTAGACGTCAGCAGGCTGTGCTGAAGCTGATCAGCTTGGGGGACAGACAGCACACTGCCTCCGAGGTGAGGGATGCCCTCCTCGATGAGACGGCAATATGGTTTGAGCCGCTGCACCTGGGCCCAGGCATGGTCGTTTGTGATAACGGCCGGAACCTGGTAGCAGCTCTGGAGCTTGCCGGACTCCAACATGTTCCATGCCTGGCCCACGTCTTCAACCTAGTGGTGCAACGTTTCCTAAAGAGCTACCCCAATGTTCCAGAGCTACTGGTGAAAGTGCGGCGCATGTGCGCCCACTTTCGCAAGTCGACAGTAGCCGCTGCTAGCTTAAAATCTCTCCAGCAACGCCTGCATGTGCCACAACACCGGCTTTTGTGCGACGTCCCCACACGCTGGAACTCAACGTTTCAGATGTTGAATAGAGTGGTTGAGCAGCAGAGACCTTTGATGGAATACCAGCTACAAAACCCTAGGGTGCCACAAAGTCAGCTGCCTCAGTTTCACATCCATGAGTGGCCATGGATGAGAGACCTTTGTGACATCCTACGGGTGTTTGAGGAGTCCACAAGGAGGGTGAGCTCTGAGGATGCGATGGTGAGCCTTACAATCCCACTCTTGTGTGTTCTGAGAGAATCCCTGATTGACATCAGGGATAACTCAGATCACACAGAGGAGTCAGGGATAGCATCCGATCCATCACAGCTGGAGAGTAGGTCCACACATCTGTCCGCTTCATCGCGTTTAATGGAGGAGGAGGAGGAGGAGGAAGAGTTGTCCGATGATGTGATGGTGATACAGGAGGCTTCCGGGCAACTTCGAATCGTCCCATTGTTGCAGCGCGGATGGGTAGACATGGAGGATGAGGAGGAAATGGAGATTGAACTTTCCGGTGGGGCCAGAGGAGTCATGCCAACTAACACTGTGGCAGACATGGCTGAGTTCATGTTGGGGTGCTTTACAACCGACAAGCGTATTGTCAAAATCATGGAGGACAACCAGTACTGGATCTTTGCTATCCTTGACCCCCGGTATAAAAACAACATCTCGTCTTTTATTCCGGTAGAGGGGAGGGCCAATCGCATCAATGCTTGCCACAGGCAATTGGTGCAGAATATGATGGAGATGTTTCCAGCATGTGACGTTGGCGGCAGGGAGGGCAGTTCCTCCAGTATGCGACCAAGTTCTCACCGGTCCACACAAACGAGGGGCACACTGTCTAAGGTCTGGGACACCTTGATGGCACCCCCTCGCCAAAGTGCCGCCACGGAGGGTCCTAGTGTCACCAGGCGTGAGAAGTATAGGCGCATGTTGCGGGAATACCTTTCCGACCACAGCCCTGTCCTCTCCGACCCCTCTGCGCCCTACACATATTGGGTGTCGAAGTTGGACTTGTGGCTTGAACTTGCCCTATATGCCTTGGAGGTGCTGTCCTGTCCTGCCGCCAGCGTCCTATCTGAGAGGGTGTTCAGTGCAGCCGGTGGCATCATCACTGACAAGCGCACCCGTCTGTCAGCTGAGAGTGCCGACCGGCTCACTTTGATAAAAATGAACCACCACTGGATAGAGCCTTCATTTTTGTGCCCACCTGTGTAAAGCACCCCAACATGAAACTCCATGTCTGTACTCAACCTCTCCAATTCCTCCGCATCCTCATACTCATCCACCATAAGCGTTGCACAATTCTGCTAATACTAGGCTCACTCCACCCTGATTTCCCCCAACTCTGCTGGTTAGAGGCTCCCTCCACCCTGATTTCCACCAACTCTGCTGGTTAGAGGCTCCCTCCATCCTGCTTTCCCACAACTCTGCTGGTTAGAGGCTCCCTCCACCCTGATTTCCACCAACTCTGCTGGTTACAGGCTCCCTCCACCCTGCTTTCCCACAACTCTGCTGGTTAGAGGCTCCCTCCACCCTGCTTTCCCACAACTCTGCTGGTTAGAGGCTCCCTCCACCATGAATTTGCCCAAACTGGGCTGGTTAGAGGCTCCCTCCACCCTGATTTCCACCAACTCTGCTGGTTAGAGGCTCCCTCCACCCTTATTTCCCCCAACTCTGCTGGTTAGAGGCTCCCTCCACCATGAATTGGTCCAAACTGGGGTTTTTAGAGGCTCCCTCCACCATGAATTTGCCCAAACTAGGCTGTTTAGAGGCTCCCTCCACCATGAATTGGTCCAAATTGGGTTTTTTAGAGGCTCCCTCCACCATGAATTGGTCCAAACTGGGCTGGTTAGAGGCTCCCTCCACCATGAATTGGTCCAAACTGGGGTTTTTAGAGGCTCCCTCCACCATGAATTGGTCCAAACTGGGCTGGTTAGAGGCTCCCTCCACAATGAATTTGCCCAAACTGGGCTGTTTAGAGGCTCCCTCCACCATGAATTTGCCCAAACTGGGCTGTTTAGAGGCTTCCTCCACCATGAATTGGTCCAAACTGGGGTTTTTAGAGGCTCCCTCCACCATGAATTGGTCCAAACTGGGTTTTTTAGAGGCTCCCTCCACCATGAATTGGTCCAAATTGGGGTTTTTAGAGGCTCCCTCCACCATTAATTGGTCCAAACTGGGCTGGTTAGAGGCTCCCTCCACCATGAATTTGCCCAAACTGGGCTGTTTAGAGGCTCCCTCCATCATGAATTGGTCCAAACTGGGGTTTTAGAGGCTCCCTCCACCATGAATTGGTCCAAACTGGGGTTTTTAGAGGCTCCCTCCACCATGAATTTGCCCAAACTGGGGTGTTTAGAGGCTCCCTCCACCATGAATTTGCCCAAACTCTGCTGGTTAGAGGCTCAATCCACCCTGATTTTCAAAACAAATGTTGGTGCCAACCTCAACTTACTACAAGGGCCAAATTCACTGCTGGTGACAAGCTCTCCTCACTGCAAGTGCCAAATACACATGTTTCAAGGTGTTTTCCTACTGTCAGAGAGGTGGTATTGAGTGTGTAAAGTGTGTAGTTGTTAGGCTGTGATGTTGGGGTAATAGAGGGTCTTTGGTGTGTTAGATGCCCCCAGACATGCTTCCCCTGCTGTCCCAGTGTCATTCCAGAGGTGTTGGCATCATTTCCTGGGGTGTCATAGTGGACTTGGTGACCCTCCAGACACGGATTTGGGTTTCCCCCTTAACGAGTATATGTTCCCCATAGACTATAATGGGGTTCGAAACCCGTTCGAACACACGAACATTGAGCGGCTGTTCGAATCGAATTTCGAACCTCGAACATTTTAGTGTTCGCTCATCTCTAGTAGTTCCCATAAACATAATGTTTAAATTTGTAGACAATTTAAAGTTAAACATTTGCAAATTTTAGGTTTTAACCCTTTCTCGTCATTTTTTGACTTTTCATTTTAGCTTTTGCTCCCTACCTTCCAAAAAACAACTTTTTTCTATTTTTTTTTTGCTTCACAGGGCGTATTTTTTGCGGGACAAATTGTACTTCATTATGGTTTCATTTAACCCTTAAGTGAATCAGACATTTTTCATTTTTTTCCAAAGGACATAACTTTCTCCTTTATCCATTTACGTGGTCATATGAGGGCGTGATTTTTGCGGGACAAGTTGTACTTCAAGATGGCACCATTTATTATTCTGCACAACGTATAAAAATGTAAAAGACATTAGCATTACTCTGCCACTTGGTATGATCACAGTGATACCACATTTATTTATTTATTTATTTATTTATTTCATGTTGTAATAACTTTACAAAAATTCAAAATTTTGAAGAAAAAAATTTCTTTCAATCATCAAAATCTGATTCCTTTTTCATATTTGTCTCTTTTTGTGGGACACTATGTAGTTTTTATTGATACCATGTTGGGGAATGTATGATTTTTGGTGACATTTTCCATTTTTTTAGAGAGGCAAAGCGGAAAAAAAAAAACACCAATTCAGTCATTTTGATTTTTTTTTTCCTTCTAAGGTGTTTTTATATTGTAATAGTTTGGGCGGTTTTTGACATAGGGATGCCTCATGTGTTGATGTTTACTTTTATATATTTAGATGTGATCTAGGAAAAGAGGAGTGATTTAAACTTTTAGGTTTTTTATATTTTAAAACTTTTTTATTTGCTTTTTAGCAAAGGGGGATTGAACATATCAGATCAGTGGTGCTATAGACTGTAATATTACTGCATTGGAGTCTATTGCAGATTTGTTATATAAGCGTTCATTCACATAGAGGAAAATAGTGAGGAATTTGGTGTGGAATTTGTTATGTCAGTCCAGGTAGCTGCAACGGGGCTAAGGGATAGCAGTAGGGAATCTCGCCCTGCACTACTCCCACTAGCTATCCCGGTCCCTGCCTCACGGGTGTGGGTCGGCTGTACTCAGGCTAAGCCTGACCCCGACATCTCCTCTCTCACTGATTCCGTAGGCCTAGAGGGAAGTGGGAGAAGGAATGCCCTATAAGATCTCTAGGGACTGGAGACTAAAGGGGGTCACCCCTAACGAACAAGTGAAGCTGCTACTGACAGGGACTGACAAGGGTGTGCGCTGACTAACAACACAAGCAGCACACAGGAAACATGTGGGAAAGGATTCCCCCAAACCAATATGGGAAGGAACCTTACACTAGGAAACAAACACAGGGAAACTGAGTAGAAATCAAAGGATAAGGCAATTCACTCACACAGTCAATTATACACTGAGGGAGGATTGGTGAACACAGAAGGGAAAACACACAAACCAACTCGTTCACCCAAACCTCCCAAAAATCAACCACGGAACTTCCTCTATCCCAGAACACCACCTACTCCTCCTGCGAAGGCCTAGCTCTGTAAAAGCGACACTCAGCACAGAACCATGGGAGGCATGGGTTTAAATACAGAGTAGAGACCACTCCTCCCAGGTGCAAATGGGAGGACAGACTAATCAACAGGAGATAAAGCTGCCTACCATCAGTGCGCACGTGCAAGTCAGAAGGTGTGCACCAATACCCACGACAGGACAAACCCGCAGCGCCAGTATGCCACCCCAGACACTGCGCAGCCAAAAACTCCCCAGGTAAGAAAAATAGAAAGTAAAGAACCTAAATACTCCTAACAGGATCCTCCCCTCAAGGAGAAGACTCCGGATTCTCTAGGAGCATCTTTCTTCGGGAACTCCTTGTGGAATTTCTCCACGAGTCTGGGAGCTGACACATCCGACTCCAGGACCCAAGAATTATCCTCAGGACCGTATCCCTTCCATGCCACCAGATACCATAGCTTCCCCCGAACATATTTGCTATCCAGAACTCGGGATATCTCATACTCCCCGGACTCAGAAACTGGTGGAACCTTAACTGGAGACGTTCCCTTCTTGGCCTTCTTTAACAAGGAGACATGGAAGACCCGGTTTATCTTCCACCTTTTAGGTAGTTGCAGCTGCGCCGCCACTTCATTTACCATCTTGATGATCTTAAAAGGACCCACAAACCTGGGACCCAGCTTCTTGCTAGGAACCTTCAACCTGATATTCTTGGTGGACAACCAAACCATCTCACCAGGGAAGAACTGCAACTCTCCTCTCTTCCGATCCGCCTGGACCTTAGCCTGGTGCGACGCCCGCACCAGATTCTCTCGGATACGGGACCATACCCCTTGCAGCTTTTTAGAAAATAGCTCCTCCTCCGGAACTGGGGAAGAAATGGAAGAAAATACTCCGAAAACAGGATGTCTACCACCGGAGCAAAAAAAAGGTGTGGTACCTGTGGCATTGGAATCATGGTTGTTTAGGGAAAATTCTGCCAGGGGGAGAAAGGCAGCCCAATTATTCTGGTTCTCTCGAACAAAACACCTCAAAAACTGTTCCACATCCTGATTCTTCCTCTCTGTTTGTCCGTTAGACTCTGGGTGAAACCCGGAGGAAAACGACAGTGTAACTCCCAACCTGCTGCAAAAAGCCCGCCAGAATTTAGCCACAAATTGCGGTCCCCTGTCCGAAACGATCTCCTCAGGAAGACCATGCAACCTTACAATTTCTTTAATAAACGCCTCAGATAGTGTCTTGGCACATGGCAGCCTGGAAAACGGTATCAAATGGCACATTTTCGTGAAGCGGTCAACGACTACCCAAATGACCGTGAAACCCTTAGACACCGGAAGGCCCGTGATGAAATCCATAGACAGATGAGTCCAAGGTGCCTTAGGAGGTTCCAATGGATGTAGAAGACCGTGGGGACGGGTATGCGACGCCTTGGCTCTTGCACAGACCGAACAATTTTGAACAAACTGCAAGACCTCCTTACTCCACCCTGGCCACCAAAAATTCCTAGACACCAATCTCATGGTCTCTGAAACACCCGGGTGACCGGCAAGAACCGACTCGTGACACTCCCTCAGGAGACTTCGTCGGAGAGTAGTTGGGACAAAAAGCTTGTTTCTAGGTATCTTGGAAGGTGCAGCGTGTTGCGCTTCGATCAAGGCCTTCTCCAATTTCGCGCCCAATACTGCTACCACCACTCCATCCCCAAGAATAGTGGCAGGCGCCTCTCGTTCCTCCTCAGTCGACATATACCGGGATAAAGCATCAGCCTTAACATTCATTGAACCCGGCACATAAGTCACGTTAAAATGGAACCGCGCAAAAAATAGAGCCCATCTGGCCTGCTGTGCATTTAATCTCTTCGCCGACCCAAGATAAATCAAATTCTTGTGGTCAGTAAATACCTGGACTGGCCTTCTGGCCCCCTCCAGGAAATGACGCCAATGTTCGAACGCTAGTTTTATTGCTAGTAGTTCCCTATCTCCGATGTCATAATTCCGTTCAGAGGCAGAGAATTTCTTAGAAAAGAAGGCACAGGGATGCGTACCCTCCTCGAACTCCTGAGAAAGTACTGCTCCCACCCCCACCGAGGAGGCATCCACCTCCACTCGGAAGGCCAACCTCTCATCCGGCTGTCTCAAAATGGGAGCGGACGAGAATCGCTTCTTCAGTTCTTCAAACGCAGCTAGCGCCTCTGGCGACCACTTAGCACAGTCAGCCCCCTTCTTAGTCAAGTCCGAGATAGGTTTCACAACCTCAGAAAATCCCTTGATAAACTGGCGATAATAGTTGGAGAACCCCAAGAACCGTTGGACCGCCTTTAGGTTCTCGGGTCGCGGCCACTCCAAGACTGCCCTGACCTTCTCAGGGTCCATCTCGAACCCCTTGTCCGATAGGATATAGCCAAGGAAACATAATTTATTGACCGCGAACACACATTTCTCCAGCTTAGCACTTAATTGGTTAACCCTCAGGAGATCTAAAACCTCTCTCACTCTCTCCCAATGAGTCTCCAAATCCGGGGTGTAAATGAGTATATCGTCCAGATAGACCACAACCCCCCTCCCTATGACGGCACTTAGTACATCATTAATAAAATTCTGAAAAAACGCAGGCGCATTGGTTAGACCGAAAGGCATCACAAGATTCTCAAAGTGTCCTAGGGGTGTGTTAAACGCTGTTTTCCACTCATCCCCCTTCTTGATTCTCAGCAAGTTATACGCCCCACGTAAATCTATTTTACTAAACCAGCGGGCTCCCGTAATCTGGCTGAATAAATCCGAGATCAACGGAATGGGATAGGGATTCCGCACCGTGATTTTGTTAATCTCCCTAAAATCCAAACAAGGGCGCAACACTCCATCTTTCTTCTTTACAAAGAAAAACCCCACTGCTACTGGGGACTTAGATGGGCGAATATGTCCCACCTCTAGACTCCCCTCAATATACTCTTTGAGCGCCTCCCTCTCCGGAATAGTGAGATTGTACAACCTTGTCTTGGGTAACACTGCATTTGGTATAAATTTAATTGAGCAATCATAGGTGCGATGTGGTGGTAATGTCTTGGCTGCCCTTTCCTCAAAGACCTCCCTGAACTCACATATTTCTTGAGGCAAATTGTCTATAGACAAAGACATAACGGATATGGGCAGACATCGACCATTACACCCCTGCCCCCAAGAAACTACTGACTCGGTCTCCCAGTTGATAATAGGGTTATGCTGCTTCAGCCAGGGCCACCCCAAAACTACTTGTGCTGGTAACTTAGACAACAAGAACAAGTCAATCTCTTCCCTGTGGCCACCCACAATAAACTCCAAACCCTCCACCTGTTTGGAGATGACAGCTTGCTGTAGAGGGGTCTTATCAATAGCCCACACCGGTATCTGAGACTCTAAGACCAAAGGACTCACCCTTAATTGCTCACAAAACTCTGAGTCAATAAGGTTGACTGCCGAACCACAATCAACCAAAATCCGGCACTTCTGCCCATTTACCCATCCTTCAAGGGTCAACCCGGCAGTCTGAGTACAGGAAATATGCACACCTCCCTCCTTAGTAGGTTTTCTCCCTTTACCCTCAATAGACCTGGGGTTATTACTCTCCTTGGCGAACCATTCTCTGGAGGGGCATACCCTTGCTACATGTCCCATCCCTCCACACACAAAACAGCGTACTGTGCGGGACCCTTCACTCTTGGGTCTTGCACTTCGCACAGTGGCCCCAATCTGCATGGGTTGGTCCCCCGGATCCTCTCTAAAAACAGAGAATTGAGGAGGGCTAAGCCCCCCAGGACTCTTGTCTCCACGCTCCCGGAGGCGCCGTCCAACTCTAATTGCCAGCTGCATGGCCTCATCTAGATCTCCCGGAACAGGGTGAGAAACTAGATGGTCTTTAACCTGGTCCGAGAGCCCTGTCTCAAACTGACTAAGTAAAGCGGGGTCATTCCAGTGTACTTCTGCTGCCCACCTACGAAACTCTGTGCAATATTTCTCTATAGCGTGATCCCCTTGCACCACACGTCGTAGGTTATACTCAGCCGTGCGTACCCTGTCTGGGTCGTCATACAGTAACCCCATTGTGGAGAAAAACGCCTCTACAGTTAGTAAGCAAGCTGAGTCGGCTGGTAACGAATGTGCCCAGATGAGGGGATCATCTCTCAATAAAGTAATAATAATCCCAACTCTCTGTACCTCAGAACCGGAGGAAAACGGCCGTAGCCGGAAATACAAAAGACAGTCCTTTTGAAATCGGAAAAAATCTGACCTCTTACCTCGGAAGGGTTCAGGTAAGCTGACTTTTGGCTCCAGAGGCCGACCCACAGGGGCGCTACTCACCTGCCTCTGTATGCCCTCCACCTGAGAGGCTGTGTGTTGAGCCAACTGCTGTACTTGAGATACGCCAGAAGCTTGGATGGCATCCATTCGTAGCTTGATCCCCTCCATCTCAGTGGAAATCTGCTGCACCGCCTGGTACAACTGTTTCAGGTCCGTCATAATGCAAACGAACTTTTTTTTTTTTACCGGCTGAGTGTACTGTTATGTCAGTCCAGGTAGCTGCAACGGGGCTAAGGGATAGCAGTAGGGAATCTCGCCCTGCACTACTCCCACTAGCTATCCCGGTCCCTGCCTCACGGGTGTGGGTCGGCTGTACTCAGGCTAAGCCTGACCCCGACAGCTCCTCTCTCACTGATTCCGTAGGCCTAGAGGGAAGTGGGAGAAGGAATGCCCTATAAGACCTCTAGGGACTGGAGACTAAAGGGGGTCACCCATAACGAACAAGTGAAGCTGCTACTGACAGGGACTGACAAGGGTGTGCGCTGACTAACAACACAAGCAGCACACAGGAAAAATGTGGGAAAGGATTCCCCCAAACCAATATGGGAAGGAACCATACACTAGGAAACAAACACAGGGAAACTGAGTAGAAATCAAAGGATAAGGCAATTCACTCACACAGTCAATTATACACAGAGGGAGGATTGGTGAACACAGAAGGGAAAACACACAAACCAACTCGTTCACCCAAAACCTCCCAAAAACCAACCACGGAACTTCCTCTATCCCAGAACACCACCTACTCCTCCTGCTAAGGCCTAGCTCTGTAAAAGCGACACTCAGCACAGAACCATGGGAGGCATGGGTTTAAATACAGAGTAGAGACCACTCCTCCCAGGTGCAAATGGGAGGACAGACTAATCAACCAGGAAATAGAGCTGCCTACCATCAGTGCGCACGTGCAAGTCAGAAGGTGTGCACCAATATTCACGACAGGACAACCCCGCAGCGCCAGGATGCCACCCCAGACACTGCGCAGCCAAAAACTCCCCAGGTAAGAAAAATAGAAAGTAAAGAACCTAAATACTCCTAACAGAATTTCAGCGCTGAAAAAAAGCCTCCCATTGACTTCAATGGGTTCCTTTTTCTGCTAGCAAGTCAATGGGAGGATTTTTTTTCCAGCGCTGAAATTCCACACCAAATTCCTCACCATTTTCCTCCGTGTGAATGGGCCCTTAATAACTACTGAAGCCTGCTGCAGTAGTTACATTACTATGGCAGGCCTCAGAGCCAGACGCCAGGGTCGCAGAGTCATCTCTGATCATGGTAATTCTGTCATCAGAGTCATCTCTGATCATGGCAACTTTGAAAAATAAATGGCGTTGCCATATTCTGACACCTGTAATGTTTTTATATGTCCGTATGTGGGGCTACATAAGGCTTCTCTTTTTGCAAGGTCGATGTAGTTTTTATTTATTCCAATATCTGATGTTGAGATCACTTTCTATTCAAATTTGAATGGGAGATGAAATGAAGAAAAAAAAATTACGGTTCAGTTCTTTTGATTTTTTTTCTTCCAGCTATGGTGTTAAGGGTATGGGACAAATATTTTTATAAGTTTGTAGACTGGGTATTTTTTAATGCAGGGTTACCTCATATGTTTGTATTTTATATTGTTTATCTATTTCATATCTGGTCTATAGAAAGGGGGGTGATTGGAACCTATTAATCCTTTTTTTTCTTTAACCTTTTAAGTGTTTGATCTATTTCATGGAATCCGGAATCCGCCTCAAAATCTGCCTGCAAAAACGTCTCCCATTCATTTCAATGGGAGTCACTTGCTTTTTTTTCCCGCTCGCAATTTTTTCAGTTAGCAGGAAAAAAAAGCGACATGCCCTATCTTCACATGGATTCAGTGGCGTAACTTCCGCCATAGCAGCAGAGGCAGCTGCCACAGGGCCTGGGACATTAGGGGCTCGCTGACAGCCACTACCGCTGCTATCATTATACTTGGGGGTCTTTTCGGACCCCCGAGTATAATGATTGGCGGACCGGGGGAGGTAAGAAACATAAAAAACACTGTTACTTACTTCTCCACGATCCGTGAAGACTTCGGCCTAGTCGTCTGACGTCTCATGACCCCGGCCTGCGTCCCAGGTCATGTGACGTCTGACGTCATTGAAGATTAACTACTTCGGAGGCCGACAGCGTGGGAGACGGGAGATGGGTGAGTAACAGAGTTTTTTTTATGTTTTTCTCCCCCTGGGTCTCCGATTATTATACCCTGGGGTCTGAAAAGACCCCAGAGTATTATAATTGTTCATGGGTGTCCACAGTGGGACATAATACTGTGTGCAGGGGCCACTATTGGGGATAATACTGTGTGCAGGGGCCACTATGGGGGATAATACTGTGTACAGGGGCCACTATGGGGGATAATACTGTGTGCAGGGGCCACTATGGGGGATAATACTGTGTGCAGGGGCCACTATAGGGATAATACTGTGTGCAGGGGCCACTATGGGGGATAATACTGTGTGAAGGGGCCACTATGGGGGATAATACTGTGTACAGGGGACACTATGGGGGATAATACTGTGTGAATGGGGCCACTATTGGGGATAATACTGTGTGAAGGGGCCACTATGGGGGATAATACTGTGTGCAGGGGACACTATGGGGGATAATACTGTGTGAATGGGGCATAATAGAGCGCATAGGAGGGGGTCGGTCGAGGTCTTCGGTGTCGCTCAGGGCCCGATGTCAAAAGTTCGCCACGGGGTCCCGCCATTCCTAGTTACGCCACTGCATCAAAGAGTATTTAATGCACAAAAAAAGTATATAGACTTCTATTAGAAAAGCAAGAAGAACATCTCACGACTAATATAAGTACAGGCTTTATGAGCTGCCAGAACTCCATTAGTCTCAGACAATATTATACATACTGATGTATACAGTAGTTCCACCTACACTTCATTTTTTCTTTCTCCTCTGGACAATAAAGAGGCGCAATCAAAAGACAAAAGAAGTCTTTGGAAAGCACAGAAGACATAAGAGGGAGACCAACTGCTGGAGGAGACTGCAAATGAATGCAATAGACAGTAAGATTAAATATGTAAGTAACTTACTGTGTATATTTATTAGGCTCCCTGACGCTAGGTTCACACTACTGTCACCTTTTCATTGTGTAGGTCCATCAGGGGACCCCAACAACAGAGACACGGATCGCTAAGGTAGTGGTACCACACAGAACTCGGTGTATCGCTTTACTATAATGGGGTCCAACGGTTGTCCATCATTTTTAAGCTGAAACTGGCGAAGGAAAAAATCCTCAATGCAGGACTTTTTTCCGATGTGGGACTGCGGATTTTTGGCAGACCCCACACCAGAGTCTCCAGCACATATGTGAACATGGTCTTAGTGCTCTGGGAATAAGAAGAGAACACCCGAGGAGAAACAAGGGGAAGTCTAGAAGGGTGACATATCTAAGAAGCACAATGATTTCAATTTTTCTTTCTCTTTTTGTTTTTTCTCCAGTTTTGTGTGTGTTGCTTGTATGATAAAAAGCATGCATGTGGAATTTATAAAAAGACACAGATTCACCCACAGATTCAAGTGTGTAACCAAAAACTGATTCAGCCTATCGCTATGCAACTCCCTAGTGTGGTGTATCTGATATATAGTAAAAGAAACAGGCCTCCCAACCGTCCCGGATTCTGCGGGACATTCCTGGATTCAGGGTCCTGTCTCACAGTCCCGGTCGACGGGAAGGATGTCCCAGTTTCAACTCATCTGTGTCCGGAGCTCAGCTCCTGCTTCACTACTGCGTTCCATGCCCAGAAGCTGTAGGCGCAATGTGATGACATCACTCACATTGCACCTACAACTCTATGACTGAGACTGCAGATGGAGCTGCGGGGGATCGAGTAAAGGTGAGTATCAGTGTTTTTTATGTTAAACATTGAAGGGGAACATGATGAAGGGGAAGGACATGAAACTGGGGGCAGATGAAGGGGGGAAATGAAACTGGGGGCAGAGATGGAGGGGGACATGAAACTGGGGCAGAGATGGAGGGGGGGACATGAAATTGAGGGCAGAGGTGGAACATGAAACTTGGCGCAGAGATGGAGGGGGATCATGAAACTGGGGCAGATGGAGGGGGGACATGAAACTGGGGGCAGAGATGAAGGGGGAACATGAAACTCGGTGCAGAGATGGAGGGGGAACATGAAACTGGGGGCAGATGGAGGGGGGACATGAAACTGGGGCAGAGATGGACGGAGGACATGAAACTGGGGGCAGAGATGGAGGGGGACATGAAACTTGGGGCAGAGATGGAGGGGGACATGAAACTGGGGGAGAGATGGAGGGAGAGATAAAAATAGGGGCAGAGATGGGGGAGGGGCATGAAATTAGGGGTAGATGAAGGGAGGGCACTTAAACTGGGGGGATATTAAGGGGGACATTAAACCGGGGACAACTGGAGGGGAACATTAAACCATGGGAGTAGCTGGTGGGGGACCTGTCTTTCTCTAGTTGCCCCCAGTTTAATGTCACCCTCCAGCTAATAATGGGGGGGATAATGGGGACTTATACACACATGGGGATACCTAACATGTTTGTTACATTTTTTTTGTTTAAATTATGGGGGGGGGGTTAAATGTAACAATGTAGGACAATGTGTAAAGAGCAAAACCCGTCCACCAAACACCATTATATATTTCACATGAAAAGTCACTTTACAAATACAGTAAATCACTTATGTGCAGTATTACATTAGGTGTCATACTCCAGAGCTGCACTCCTAGTCAAATAGAATTACAATGAATCCCGGGATTCCAGGTGGCTTCATTTTCTATATTTGTTGTTATTCATGTATTTTTTGGTATTTTTTTTCTTTTGGTGTTGTACCTAGGTATACTGTTCTTGAATGTGTTTGGTTTTCTTGTTTCTTTTTGTTATTGTCCTGCTTTATTGTCCTTTTCTTCCGTCTCCCTGCCCCTTGGTGTTTCCCTCTTCTTCCCTTTCCCGAACTTCTGTCCTCCTTTCTCATCCATGTTTTACCGCTGTCCCTGTTATCTAAGCTCCATGTGTATAACCGATTTTCTGGTCTTACTCTACTTGAATATTTGCGTGGTGTCTTCACACCCAGTTTGTGTTTTGTTGCATTGACCTTGTATGCAATACCTTAATGTTCGGAACTTTGCGGAATGTTTTTTTGTTTTTGTTTTATATATTGAAAATTTTTCTTTCTCCAATAAAAATCAAATTTAAAATAAATAAATAGAATTACAATGAATGTCCCTGATATCTGGGGAAAATGGCAGAACTCTGACATCTGCCACATGCACTCCCCAACTAGGTTTCATCTAGCCCCAGAATGGAATTGGCATCAGAAGAGAGCTGGAAGCCAATTATGAACAGTGTAGATTTGTTTGTTTTTTATTCTTAACTTTTTTTTTTACTTTGTCCCAGAAGGGAACTTGAACATTGAATCACTGATCCGCAGTGTCATGTGCTACAGCAAATATCTAAAACAGGTGATAGAGATAGATAGATAGATAGATAGATAGATAGATAGATAGAGAGAGAGAGAGATAGATAGATAGATAGATAGATAGATAGATAGATAGATGAAAATAAATCCCATTAAATTGCACAGGCCTATTTATTTGGAACAGAGAACCCATTTCCCCAAGGCCATTTAAGGTGAGTATTCTCCGGACCTTACTTCCCTTGTGTTCACACTGTAGACTTATTCTGGTCCGGGAGAGGTATTTTATTGCCCTGTGTTCACACTGCAGACCCATACTTGGGTCCAGGAGAGGTATTAGTGTATGGTCCTACCTTAATGAGGTCGCCTGGTCAGGGCAGGTGGGCTTCCTACTGTTTGATCAAATATGTACAATGAAGAACCTCAAATGTATTTATATATTTAGTTTATAGTATTTTTATAGTTTTTCTTTGTTCCTTATAGCCTTTGTGCTGTGTCAGAGTGCTGCTATATTTTTTTGTTTTTAGATAGATAGATGATTGGATAGATAGATAGATAGATAGATAGATAGATAGATAGATAGATAGATAGATAGATAGGAGATAGATAGATAGATAGATGATTGGATAGATAGATAGATAGATAGATAGATAGATAGATAGATAGATAGATAGCAATAAGATAGATAGATAGAGTGATTGATAGATAGATAGATAGATAGATAGATAGATAGGAGATAGGTAGGTAGATAGATAGATAGATAGCTAGATAGATAGATAGCAATGAGATAGATAGATAGATAGATAGATAGATAGATAGATAGATAGATAGATAGATATGCTTGGGCTTCTTACTATTTGATCAAATGTGTATAACAAAGACCATCTCATTTATAGCTTATTGTAATTTATAGATAATATTAGGAGACTTTAACAATAGCAGTAATAGCCGTTTTTTATGTCCTTCTGCTGCAATTTTTGTATTAGATAGAACAAAAGATCCAAATAGCAAAGTTTTGTTTGTCTTCCTTTCAAAAATTGAAAATGCTATATTATGTTCTCATGAAATATTTTTCCCTTTGTACGGTCGGTGAAATCCATTAGATCCAAACCTGTGTTTTACTGAACATTGAAAGCGACGTCCTTTAACTAAACATTGCATTTAAATGCCTGCATGAGTCACCCAGCTGTCCTGCTCTGTATAATGGACACGTCTCGGCACAACACATACTTTGCCATTCTCCACTGTAGGAGCGAAGACAGAGAAACAGTGAAAAGCATTGAGAGTTAAGGAAAATGAGTGACAGCTGAAGTGCCTCAATAGGGACAATATAAAATAGGTGGCAAAATAAAATTATAGAGATATAATAAGATGAAAATGCCACATCCTGCAGAATATATTCACATACAGTCAGTTTTTCTATGTGTACATGAGATGCAAATACAATAGGACTAGTACAGCTATTGAAAATAAATCTTACTTATATTGTAACGACATTGACCAATTGGCCAGAAGATTTTCTAGGATTGGCAATGTAAATCAATGGCATTTTTGTATGAACAGTAAAATGGCCGTAAATAGCTCAGTTGTGTAGACCTTATCACTAATGTTAACCAAGCAGAAGAGATAAAATATAAGGGATCAGCCAACAGCCATCACCCATGACTCTCCCATACACATGCACACTTGGCATTTATGTTTTGTTTGTTTTTTTTTGTAGATTGTGAGCCCCACATAGGACTCACAATGTACATTTTTTCCCCTATCAGTATGTCTTTTTGGAATATGGGATGGAAATCCATACAAACATGAGGAGAACATACAAACTCCTTGCAGATGTTTTTTTGCCCTTGGTGGGATTTGAACACCAGGACCCAGTGCTGCAAGGCTGCAGTGCTAACCACTGAGCCACCGTGTGGCCCCCTTGGCATTTGTGTTTACTGGCATGAAGATAGAAGAATTATTGGCTGCCAAATACCTCTGCTTAGTCCTGCTTATCTTCTCAAGAAACAAAGGGCTGGATGTGTTCAAATCTAGCATACCTGATACTTGCCATCCCTTGTCATGGCTGAACTGTTCATAAATTCCCAGCCTGTAAACATAGGGGACCCACAATGAACACAAATGCACCCATGATGTTATTGAAGTTTGTGCAAACTATTGTCATTGTAATTATCATACATGCAGCTAAGGTGATCATGTCAGTATTCTGAACCATATATTACGTACATAGGATATAATCAGTGTGGCGCTCGGGCCTGCTCCTGAAACTCCTGGAGAGTGGAATAGGAGGAAGAACATATGATGTCTAGAGATGAGTGAGTAGTGAGATATTCGATAGTTGTTTCGAGTAGACCTTCAATATTCGACTATTCAACCGAATATCAAATCCCATTATAGTCTATGGGGAAAAAAGGCTCGTTTCAGGAGAAACCACAATTCGACTAAGGAGAGTCACCAAGTCCACAATGACACCCCAGGAAATGATGCCAACACCTCTGGAATGCAACTGGGACAGCAGGGGACGCATGCCTGGGGACATCTAACACGCCTAAGTCACTGTATTACCCCACTATCACAGCCTAACAACTACACACTCCAAACTCAATATGGAAAATGGAAAAATATTTGGAAACCATCTTTCCTCTTCATTAGCTAATTTTAAGCTAAAGAAACATTACCATGCACCCCTTTAAATCACGTTGCCCATGACAACCACAGATGGCATAGGCAATGGGAAATCCAACAGCCCCCACCCTTAACGGTCATTGTTTATGTGTGTGATGTGGTGAGACCTCCAAAAATTACTTTTCTAGCCCTTCCAAATTAAGTTAGAGGCCCTTAAGCTGAGCCATACACAAATTTACTTTTCAGGCCCTTGGGGTGAGCCCTCTCAAACTTAGCTTCAGGCCCTTGGGGTGAGTTGAGCCTTGTACCAACAGAGTTTTAGGCCCTTAAATGCACCAGCTGAGTTTTAAAACCTTAAAGTGAGTTGAGCCTTGGTGGAGTGGTCATATAGTTGAGCCTTGCACTAGCAGAGTTTTAGGCCCTTTGTGTGAGTTGAGCCTTGCACTGGCAGACTTTTAGGCCCTTAAAGTGAGTTGAGCCTTGGTGGAGCGGTCATATAGTGCTTGTATCATCAAAAAAGTGAGTTGAGCCTTGCACCAGCAGAGTTTTAGGCCCTTTAGGTGAGTTGAGCCTTTAACCAGCAGTGTTTTTGGCACTTTGGGTGAGTTGAGCCTGTAACAAGCAGGGTTTTTGGCCCTTCAGGTGAGTTGAGCCGTTAAAAGGGCTCTATCAGCAAAATTATGCTGATAGAGCCCCACATATGCGTGAATAGCCTTTAAAGGCTTTTCAGGCACCTTTTAAGGCTATTCAGGCACCGCTAAAGTTATATTAAACTACAATACCCCCCCCCCCATTTTAAAATAAAACCCTAAAAAAGAATATGTTAATCTTATCTATTGTGCATGGTGGGCGGGCATTCAGGGTCCGACGTCATCTTCAGCCACGCCTCCTCTTCCAGCGATGTCCTCGGGTCCCATCTTCCTCCGGCACTCGCGTACTGCCATTGATAAAAAAATGGCACGGGTGCATGCGCAGTAGCTTGCTGCTACTACTACTGCTACTGTGCATGCACCCGCACCATTTTTTCAATGTATGCACGTCCAGGCCTGTGTCATGAGGTTTATTTAAAAAAAAAAAAAATTCTGTTGAAGCAAAAAGCAATGTCTGACTTTCATTTGTTCATTTTCATAGAATTTCTTATTTCTTATTACTTTTGTCAGATTCAAGTTATTTCTGTGAACATTGTGGGTTGTTCTATCAATAAATGAGGGAGACCAACAATTTTGTCCACGTGTATATATCAGCCCAAGGTTTCTGACATGTGTGGTCCAGGGCGGATCTGGAGTAGGCCTCAGCCCAGGTGTAGATCCTTGACACATTACTGACCCACCAGAGGCTGCAGTTCATGGCAGTTCTATGAGATGAAAGGAGGTGGATGGTTCTGTCCTGTAACTCTGAGTCTGGTGAGACAAAACTGTGCTTGTTTGGTTCGTATGGCTGGAAGTAAGACGTGCGTATAGTTAGGTTCTCCATTCTGTTTAGCTAGTGGCTCAAACGAGCAGGGATTTATTTTGTTTTTTGCCTGAAGTTAAGGCTGTATTTTGTTTTGTCTATTTTTTGTGCCTAAAGTCAAGGTGTATTTATTTTCCTGTTTTTTTGTAAATAAACCAGTTTTGCTGCATTTTGTGTCCCCATCTTGACTGTTTGGGTCCAGACCATGGCTTCTACCGAGCTAGCTTCCCCACAATATGTATATTATACATTTCATTTGCAGCATGCATCTTAACCAAATTGCATATTAACCGAAGTGCAGATTAACCAAAGTGCACTTATACATGGCATGACTATGACCTTCATTCTTCTTCTCATCACACAGGTATATGATCCTCTATTTCATCCACCTCTGCTTGCTGTTCTGCATATCCCCTCATTCATCTGCTGTAATATTGAATGGTATATGATCCTCTATTTCATCCACCTCTGCTTGCTGTTCTGCATATCCCCTCATTCATCTGCTGTAATATTGAATGGTATATGATCCTCTATTTCATCCACCTCTGCTTGATCCCTGAACTATATTGTAGTATTTCCATGTGTTCTTATCTGTACTAGTTAAGTCTTTGATCTTCACTGATTTTATGGCTGTTTCTGACCAAGTGTTTACTTAGATCCACACTGCTAGCATCCTCATGTGTCACAGTTTGTAGACTAATTAGTTAACAACTTAAATTGGTGCTAGTTCTGAAGCTCTGCTTTCCTATATAAGTAGATATAGCTAATGGGACAGCATTTCATGCAGGGGCATTTCATTTGCAGCATGCATCTTAACCAAATTGCATCTTAACTGAAGTGCAGATTAACCAAAGTGCACTTATACATGGCATGACTATGACCTTCATTCTTCTTCTCATCACACAGGTATATGATCCTCTATTTCATCCACCTCTGCTTGCTGTTCTGCATATCCCCTCATTCATCTACTGTAATATTGAATGGTATATGATCCTCTATTTCATCCACCTCTGCTTGATCCCTGAACTATATTGTAGCATTTCCATGTGTTCTTATCTGTACTAGGAAAATGTTTGTTTTTGTACCGTGTTAGCCAGTGGTTATAAAATATAAAAAACAAAAAAAAACTTTGCAAGTCTTCAGTAGGTGATACCTTTTTTAATGGCTAACTCATAATGATGACAGAATATGACATTTCGAAGCTTCCTCTGAGCTTCTTCTTCAGATATAACTAAAAAACACTCAGTAGAGGCTGCATATTTATGACTGGGCACAGGGCTAGAATTACAGGAGGGAGGGGGGAAGAGGCTCATTACTATATACTTATAACAACAAACAATCAATTGCCAGATCCCTGGTTCTTATCTTGTATAAAAAGACATAAACCCAAGTGAGATGTTCATCCCATTGTCCAATGTCTGGAATAGGGTCATGGCCTTGTACTCATAAATCAGTCGCTGTTTCCTTGATTTAAAGTTCCCTTTTAAGATCAAGATTTTCATGTCATTGATGATGCTGTGATCTTCCTGGCAGAAGTGTTTTGGCACGGGAAGATCAGTTCTCTGTTGTTTGATTGTATGGCGATGTGAATTAATTCTCATTCTGAGTTTCTGACCGGTCTCTCCAACATACAGATTTTCAGTGGAACATTTGGTGCAAATGATCAAATACACTACATTAGGTGTGTCACAGGTGAACGTACCTGGGATTTTATATTCCCTGTTAGAGTTTGGGATCTCTATCCTGTCAGTGGTCAGTATGTGGGGGCAGGTCTTGCACCTCTTCTGTCCACATGGAAATGTTCCTGTGTTAGTTGGAGGTGATAGTGAGCTGCTGACAACCATATTCCACCAGGTTTGGTGGCTGTCTGTAGCATAGGAGAGGGGGGTCAGAAAATATGGATTTTAGACGGTTGTCTTTTTGCAGTAGTGGATGTAATTTGCGTGTGATACCTCTCAGCGTCTCCAGGTGGGGGTTATATGTGACAACCAGGGGCATCCGATTGTTACACACAAAGCGAGACATATATCTAACAACAACCAGGACCACTCACACGTGGATTTGGAAACACAGAACTGTGTTATCAATCTCTCCACCTATGAACCCACCAAAGCAGAATTTGGGGTACTCTCCAGGGGACTCTCATTTTGTCCTTCTAAAACCATGGATAAAATAGAACTGTGCAGTGACATGGAGGATTTTTTCAGGAGACTGCGCCTGAGAGAATATTTTCATGACACAGATGACACAGAGGAGACCCAACCTACCCCTTCAGAGGTTCCAATCTTAGCAAAAAAGGAGACATCTGATTGGACACCTCCAACTGGACGAAATTTTGATTTGGATAATTACTAGAGATGAGCGAACAGTGTTCTATCGAACACATGTTCGATCGGATATCAGGGTGTTCGCCATGTTCGAATCGAATCGAACACCACGTGGTAAAGTGCGCCAAAATTCGATTCCCCTCCCACCTTCCCTGGCGCCTTTTTTGCACCAATAACAGCGCAGGGGAGGTGGGACAGGAACTACGACAGTGGGGGCATTGAAAAAAATTGGAAAAAGTCATTGGCTGCCGAAATCAGGTGACCTCCATTTTAGACGAATAGTGGATTTCAAATCCGGGTCATATGAGAATGTGAACTTTGTGACTATGAGACAGGGATAGCTGTACAGGCAGGGATAGCTAGGGATAACCTTTATTTAGGGGGGAATGTTATTAAAAATAACTTTTTGGGGCTCTATCGGGTGTGTAATTGTGATTTTTGTGAGATAAACTTTTTCCCATAGGGATGCATTGGCCAGCGCTGATTGGCCGAATTCCGTACTCTGGCCAATCAGTGCTGGCCAATGCATTCTATTAGCTTGATGAAGCAGAGTGTGCACAAGGGTTCAAGCGCACCCTCGGCTCTGATGTAGCAGAGCCGAGGCTGCACAAGGGTTCAAGCGCACCCTCGGCTCTGATGTAGGAGAGCCGAGGGTGCACTTGAACCCTTGTGCACCCTCAGCTCTGCTACATCAGAGCCGAGGGTGCGCTTGAACCCTTGTGCACACTCTGCTTCATCAAGCTAATAGAATGCATTGGCCAGCGCTGATTGGCCAATGTATTCTATTAGCCTGATGAAGTAGAGCTGAATGTGTGTGCTAAGCACACACATTCAGCTCTACTTCATCGGGCTAATAGAATGCATTGGCCAGCGCTGATTGGCCAGAGTACGGAACTCGACCAATCAGCGCTGGCTCTGCTGGAGGAGGCGGAGTCTAAGATCGCTCCACACCAGTCTCCATTCAGGTCCGACCTTAGACTCCGCCTCCTCCGGCAGAGCCAGCGCTGATTGGCCGAAGGCTGGCCAATGCATTCCTATGCGAATGCAGAGACTTAGCAGTGCTGAGTCAGTTTTGCTCAACTACACATCTGATGCACACTCGGCACTGCTACATCAGATGTAGCAATCTGATGTAGCAGAGCCGAGGGTGCACTAGAACCCCTGTGCAAACTCAGTTCACGCTAATAGAATGCATTGGCCAGCGCTGATTGGCCAATGCATTCTATTAGCCCGATGAAGTAGAGCTGAATGTGTGTGCTAAGCACACACATTCAGCACTGCTTCATCACGCCAATACAATGCATTAGCCAGTGCTGATTGGCCAGAGTACGGAATTCGGCCAATCAGCGCTGGCTCTGCTGGAGGAGGCGGAGTCTAAGGTCGGACCTGAATGGAGACTGGTGTGGAGCGATCTTAGACTCCGCCTCCTCCAGCAGAGCCAGCGCTGATTGGTCGAGTTCCGTACTCTGGCCAATCAGCGCTGGCCAATGCATTCTATTAGCCCGATGAAGTAGAGCTGAATGTGTGTGCTTAGCACACACATTCAGCTCTACTTCATCAGGCTAATAGAATACATTGGCCAATCAGCGCTGGCCAATGCATTCTATTAGCTTGATGAAGCAGAGTGTGCACAAGGGTTCAAGCGCACCCTCGGCTCTGATGTAGCAGAGCCGAGGCTGCACAAGGGTTCAAGTGCACCCTCGGCTCTCCTACATCAGAGCCGAGGGTGCGCTTGAACCCTTGTGCAGCCTCGGCTCTGCTACATCAGAGCCGAGGGTGCGCTTGAACCCTTGTGCACACTCTGCTTCATCAAGCTAATAGAATGCATTGGCCAGCACTGATTGGCCAGAGTACGGAATTCGGCCAATCAGCGCTGGCCAATGCATTCTATTAGCCCGATGAAGTAGAGCTGAATGTGTGTGCTAAGCACACACATTCAGCACTGCTTCATCACGCCAATACAATGCATTAGCCAGTGCTGATTGGCCAGAGTACGGAATTCGGCCAATCAGCGCTGGCTCTGCTGGAGGAGGCGGAGTCTAAGATCGCTCCACACCAGTCTCCATTCAGGTCCGACCTTAGACTCCGCCTCCTCCAGCAGAGCCAGCGCTGATTGGCCGAATTCCGTACTCTGGCCAATCAGCACTGGCTAATGCATTGTATTGGCTTGATGAAGCAGTGCTGAATGTGTGTGCTTAGCACACACATTCAGCTCTACTTCATCGGGCTAATAGAATGCATTGGCCAATCAGCGCTGGCCAATGCATTCTATTAGCGTGAACTGAGTTTGCACAGGGGTTCTAGTGCACCCTCGGCTCTGCTACATCAGATTGCTACATCTGATGTAGCAGTGCCGAGTGTGCATCAGATGTGTAGTTGAGCAAAACTGACTCAGCACTGCTAAGTCTGCATTCGCATAGGAATGCATTGGCCAGCCTTCGGCCAATCAGCGCTGGCTCTGCCGGAGGAGGCGGAGTCTAAGGTCGGACCTGAATGGAGACTGGTGTGGAGCTATCTTAGACTCCGCCTCCTCCAGCAGAGCCAGCGCTGATTGGTCGAGTTCCGTACTCTGGCCAATCAGCACTGGCCAATGCATTTCTATGGGGAAAAGTTAGCTTGCGAAAATCGCAAACTGACAGGGATTTCCATGAAATAAAGTGACTTTTATGCCCCCAGACATGCTTCCCCTGCTGTCCCAGTGTCATTCCAGGGTGTTGGTATCATTTCCTGGGGTGTCATAGTGGACTTGGTGACCCTCCAGACACGAATTTGGGTTTCCCCCTTAACGAGTTTATGTTCCCCATAGACTATAATGGGGTTCGAAACCCATTCGAACACTCGAACAGTGAGCGGCTGTTCGAATCGAATTTCGAACCTCGAACATTTTAGTGTTCGCTCATCTCTAATAATTACATAGACTGTTTCAGACACATGGTCAAATCAACTATACTGGATACAAATAAAGCACTGCCATCTAACATCAGTGCCCAGGAAAGAAGGGCCATAAAATCTCTGAGAAATAATAACGACATCATCATTAAACCAGCGGACAAGGGTGGCGCTATAGTCATGATGAACACATCAGACTACATACAGGAGGCACACAGACAGCTGAATGACACACACTACTACTCCAAGTTGGATTCAGACCCCCACAGTGGAATACTCTAAAAAACTAAAAAAGGTTATCTCCGGCCTATCTGATGGAGCCAAAGGCCTAAGCAGCCTCATACCAGCAAGCCCTAGGACAGGGACTTTTTATATGCTTCCAAAACTGCACAAACCTGGGAACCCAGGGAGACCAAACATCTCATGTGTTGGGACCCTTACTGAACAAATCTCTGGATGGGTGGAGGGTATCCTCAAACCTTTAGTGAAGGATACAGCCAGCTACCTACAGGATACTACAGACCTATTAAACAAACTATCCACTATAGGTCCCCTTCCAGATGGAACTATCCTGGCCACCATGGATGTAGAATCCCTGTACTCCAACATTCCACACCAGGACGGTATAAATGCCTGCCAGTTTTTCATGGAAAAGCGAGGTATGAACGCTGAATCGGTGGTGAAACTGACAAAATTCATCCTCACTCACAATTACTTCTCCTTTGGTGACTGCATCTATTTACAACGGACCGGCACCGCAATGGGGAGCAAAATGGCGCCACAGTACGCTAATCTCTTCATGGCCAAGCTTGAGAGTGACTTCCTATCCACCTGTACCATTAGGCCTCGGGCCTACTATCGCTTCATTGATGATATCCTAATCATTTGGACCGGGTCTGAGGAACAGCTGAAAACCTTCCATGAACAATTCAACCAGTTCCATCCCACCATCAACCTGACGCTCAATCACTCCTTCTCCGAAATAAACTTCCTGGATGCAGTTATCAAGATACAGGACAACAAAATTGAGACATCGCTGTATCGGAAACCTATTGACCGCCCGACCTACCTAAGATGGGATAGCTTTCATCCGAAACACATAAAGAACTCCATTGTATACAGCCAGGCCATCAGATACCATCGCATATGTTCAAACCCTGCAGATAGGGACGAACACCTTGGGGGCCTCAAAAACACATTCTTGAGGCAGGGTTACCATCCAAGAACAGTTGATAACCAAATCACCAGAGCCACCAGGATACCAAGATCGGAGTTATTAAAATACAATACCAAACAGGAAAACAATCGGGTGCCCCTGGTTGTCACATATAACCCCCACCTGGAGACGCTGAGAGGTATCACACACAAATTACATCCACTACTGCAAAAAGACAACCGTCTAAAATCCATATTTTCTGACCCCCATCTCCTATGCTACAGACAGCCACCAAACCTCAGGAATATGGTTGTCAGCAGCTCACTATCACCTCCAACTAACACAGTAACATTTCCATGTGGACAGAAGAGGTGCAAGACCTGCCCCCACATACTGACCACTGACAGGATAGAGATCCCAAACTCTAACAGGGAATATAAAATCCCAGGTACGTTCACCTGTGACACACCTAATGTGGTGTATTTGATCATTTGCACCAAATGTTCCACTGAAAATCTGTATGTTGGAGAGACCGGTCAGAAACTCAGAATGAGAATTAATTCACATCGCCATACAATCAAACAACAGAGAACTGATCTTCCCGTGCCAAAACACTTCTGCCAGGAAGACCACAACATCATCAATGACATGAAAATCTTGATCTTAAAAGGGAACTTTAAATCAAGGAAACAGCGACTGATTTATGAGTACAAGGCCATGACCCTATTCCAGACATTGGACAATGGGATGAACATCTCACTTGGGTTTATGTCTTTTTATACAAGATAAGAACCAGGGATCTGGCAATTGATTGTTTGTTGTTATAAGTATATAGTAATGAGCCTCTTCCCCCCTCCCTCCTGTAATTCTAGCCCTGTGCCCAGTCATAAATATGCAGCCTCTACTGAGTGTTTTTTAGTTATATCTGAAGAAGAAGCTCAGAGGAAGCTTCGAAACGTCATATTCTGTCATCATTATGAGTTAGCCATTAAAAAAGGTATCACCTACTGAAGACTTGCAAAGTTTTTTTTGTTTTTTATATCTGTACTAGTTAAGTCTTTGATCCTCACTGATTTTATGGCTGTTTCTGACCAAGTGTTTACTTAGATCCACACTGCTAGCATCCTCATGTGTCACAGTTTGTAGACTAATTAGTTAACAACTTAAATTGGTGCTAGTTCTGAAGCTCTGCTTTCCTATATAAGTAGATATAGCTTATGGGACAGCATTTCATGCAGGGGCATTTCATTTGCAGCATGCATCTTAACCAAATTGCATCTTAACCGAAGTGCAGATTAACCAAAGTGCACTTATACATGGCATGACTATGACCTTCATTCTTCTTCTCATCACACAGGTATATGATCCTCTATTTCATCCACCTCTGCTTGATCCCTGAACTATATTGTAGCATTTCCATGTGTTCTTATCTGTACTAGTTAAGTCTTTGATCCTCACTGATTTTATGGCTGTTTCTGACCAAGTGTTTACTTAGATCCACACTGCTAGCATCCTCACGTGTCACAGTTTGTAGACTAATTAGTTAACAACTTAAATTGGTGCTATTTCTGAAGCTCTGCTTTCCTATATAAGTAGATATAGCTTATGGGACAGCATTTCAGCAGGGGCATTTCATTTGCAGCATGCATCTTAACCAAAGTGCATCTTAACCGAAGTGCAGATTAACCAGGGCACGAAACAGGCTAACCATGGCAGAACACCAGGAAACTTACAACCTAAAATAACAAGTTTTACCACATGGTATCCTATAGCTACACTGTCTCTTACTATCTTAGCCATTGGCTTCCTGCAGATCTCTCCTCCACCTCTACCACCAGCACACACCATCCATGTCAGTCCCTCTCTTCTTCCCTCTCCCATGTACAGCTCTCACACACTTTTCAGTCTCTTTAATCGCCCCTTTACTTCTTTTAGCAGTGATACCAAATATAAGCGCTCACATAAATCCCTGAACCACCTTCTGTCTCTGTCCATGTTACTCCTCCTATCTGCTGGGGACATCTCTCATAACCCCGGCCCTCCTTCCTTCACTAGCTCTTCTCCCTGCACACATAGAAGGCCTACAAACCTCATCAGTATTTACCGTGTTCCTTCTCCTCATCTCTCCCCTGTCTCTTTTAACTGCTCTCTCTGGAATGCCCGCTCAGTATGTAACAAACTAGAATATATTAATGACTTATTCCTTAGTAAATCCCTCAGCCTGCTCGCCCTTACTGAAACTTGGATCCAGCAGGCAGACACAGCCTCCCCTGCTGCTCTGTCTCATGGTGGCCTACAATTCTCACATACCTCTAGGCCTGATAATAGGCAGGGTGGTGGGGTAGGCTTACTTCTGTCACCACAGTGCATTTTTCAGGCCATTCCACCGGTACCCTCACTCACGTTCTCCTCATTTGAAGTCCATGCTATCAGACTTTTTCGCCCACTCTCCTTACGGGTAGCTGTGATCTACCGTCCACCTGGCTCACCCTACCAATTTTTGGATCACTTTGCTTCTTGGCTTCCCCACTTTTTATCCAGTGACATTCCAACCCTCATCATGGGTGACTTTAACATCCCTATTGACACCCCTCACTCCCCAGCTGCCTCACAGTTTCTCTCATTAACCACTTCTCTTGGTCTTTCACAATGTTCTTCTTCTGCCACACATGTAGGTGGAAACACGATTGATCTTGTCTTCCATCGACTCCTCACAGTTTCTAAATTTACTAACTCTGCTCTGCCCCTCTCTGATCATAACCTTCTGTCTCTCACCATCAGTGCCCTCTCCCCTTCACAAGATACACCTACCCAACACACATATAGGAACTTGCGTACTATCGACACCCAGCACCTCTTAGATACTCTACCATCCTCTCTGTCCCCCATCTCCTCAATCTCCTGTCCCAATCTGGCCACCAGTCACTATAATGAAACCCTTAAAAATGCATTGGATGAGGTGGCTCCCCCCTCCACTCGTAAAGTCCCACGTAGGAGGCAGCAGCCCTGGCACACGCCACAGACACGATTTCTTCAGCGGTGCTCTAGGTGTGCCGAACGTCTCTGGAGAAAATCACGCTCACCTGCAGATTTCCTCCACTTCAAGTTTATGCTTAAAACATATAGTTCTGCCCTTCACCTCGCCAAGCAAGACTATTTCAACCCTCCTCATCTCTTCTCTCTCCAGCAATCCTAAAAGGCTTTTTGAAACTTTTCACTCCTTACTCACACCCAAGGTGCAGACGCCATTCACAGACCTTAGTGCTGATGACCTGGACACGTATTTCCATGCTAAAATTGATAAGATCCGTCAGGAAATCACTGCCCAAGCCGCAGGTGGCATTGATCCCACCACCTACCATAGCAAGGATCCCCTCACCAACCGCACTTCAGACTGTCCATTCTCATCTTTTGAACCTGTTACAGAAGAGGAAGTCTCCCAACTACTTTCTTCATCTCGCCCTACAACCTGCAGCAGTGACCCCTTCCCCTCACACCTTCTCCAATCTCTGTCGCCTGCTGTCACTACTTACCTTACTAAAATATTTAACCTCTCTCTCTCTTCTGGAATCTTCCCATCCTCCTTCAAGCATGCTGTTATAACCCCGCTATTGAAAAAACCCTCCCTGGACCCATCCTGTGCTGCTAACTATCGACCTGTCTCTAACCTCCCCTTCATCTCTAAACTCTTGGAACGCCTGGTCTATTCTCGTTTAATCCGCTATCTCTCTGATAACTCTCTGCTTGACCCGTTACAATCTGGCTTCCGCGCTCTGCACTCTACTGAAACAGCTCTCACAAAAGTCTCCAATGATCTCCTAATGGCTAAATCCAATGGTGACTTCTCTCTTCTTATTCTTCTGGACCTCTCTGCAGCTTTTGACACTGTTGACCATCATCTCCTCCTCAATAGGCTCCGCTCAGTTGGTCTCAATGACACGGCGCTCTCCTGGTTCTCCTCTTATCTCTCAGACCGCACCTTCAGTGTATCATTTGCGGGCTCTGTTTCCTCCCCTCTTTCCCTTGCTGTTGGGGTTCCTCAGGGCTCGGTCCTAGGCCCCCTGCTCTTCTCTCTCTACACAGCCCCCATTGGACAAACCATTGCCAGATTTGGCTTCAGGTACCATCTTTATGCTGACGACACCGAACTATACACATCTTCCCATGACATCACCCCTGCACTCATACAGAACACCAGTGACTGTCTCTCTGCTGTCTCAAATATCATGTCCTCTCTCTATCTGAAACTAAATCTCTCCAAGACTGAACTACTACTGTTTCCACCATCTAATAGATCTGTCCCTGATATAACCATTGCAGTCTCAGGCCTTACTATAACTCCTAGGCAGCAGGCCCGCTGCCTCGGGGTTATGTTTGACGCAAACCTTTCCTTCACCCCTCATGTTGAATCACTTGCATGTTCATGTCACCTCCACCTCAAAAACATCTCCAGAATACGCCCTTTCCTTACCAGAGATACACTAAAGACACTTACTGTCTCTCTAATTCATTCTCGCCTTGACTACTGTAACTCCTTACTAATCGGTCTTCCCCTTACTAAACTCTCCCCTCTACAATCTATTCTGAATGCAGCGGCCAGGCTCATCTATCAGGCTAGACGCTACAGCGATGCCTCTGGTCTGTGCCAGTCGCTACATTGGCTGCCTATTCATTATAGAATAAAATATAAAGTTATCACACTCATCCACAAGGCTCTCCATAATGCCGCACCTCCATACATTTCCTCCCTCATCTCTGTCTACCGCCCAACCCGTGCTCTCCGCTCACTCAATGACCTAACACTTACATCCTCTATTATCAGAACCTCCCATGCTCGTATACAAGACTTCTCCCGAGCTGCACCACTTCTCTGGAATGCTCTACCCCGGACAATAAGATTAACTCCCAACTTCTACAGTTTCAAACGCAAACTAAAGACGCATCTTTTCAGACAAGCCTATCACAATGTCTAACGTAAACCCTTAACCGTCCTCTGTCCCCGCTCCCACATTACCCCACATGATATGATGTCATCTCATGCTAACTTTATAGGTCCAAGCTCCATCCACATGTTACAGGACACGACTGGTGACGGCTCATAAAGTTATGTTTGTGTAATGACAGTCACCTCTATTACAGAAGTGTCTGACCCCTGTATAAGTAATGCCGCCCCTGCTACCTCTTGTGTCACCCCCTCTACCTCATAGATTGTAAGCTCTTGCGAGCAGGGCCCTCAGTCCCATTGTGTGAAATGATTCTCTTTGTAATTTATCTGTCTGTATTTTAACCCTACAAATTGTACAGCGCTGTGGAATATGTTGGCGCTATATAAATAAAATGTATTATTACATGAGTTTATTCTTATAGATAATCTTATAGATAATCTTATAGATTGTAAGCTCTTGCGAGCAGGGCCCTCAGTCCCATTGTGTGAAATGACTTTCTTTGTAATGTATCTTTCTGTCTTTATCTGAACCCTACAAATTGTACAGTGCTGCGGAATATGTTGGCGCTATATAAATAAATTGTATTATTAATTTATTAATTATTATTATTCTTTTAACTCCTTTTTCTTGTAACACATTTTTCCAAACCAGCCAGTGAATACAGGACAGGTCCTTTCTAATAGTTCTTCTCTTGTTATATAAGAATAGCACCGCGATAAAGCTCCCAGTCAGGAGAGACTGCAAGAATGATTAAAGTCAATACCCATTTATCACTTTCTCAAATTGTGTCCTAAGATACAAGTCTGCCTTATATTCCAGTATATGTCTCAAGGCCAAAAGATGTTTGTCAGCAGTCACCATATCTTAGAAATATCAATGTAGTTATATTCAGTATACGCTTTATATATTGTGCTCCTATGTATAATTTTTTTGTATTCCCAAAGAATGGGGAAATGAGCAGTACATAAAAGTGAAAATAGGCATTACATGAGTGTGCTCATTGTATGATGTCATATATGTTACATATTGCAGAATGTAGTACTCATACTTTCCCTTCAATGATTTGGCCTTGAAAACTGCAGCTATAGAGGATGAATGATGGTTTATTCACATATAGCATGGTGACTCAGGGGTTAGCACTGGTTCAACTGCAACCAGGGACAACATCTTCAAGGCGTTTGTATGTTCTCCCTGTGTTTGCATGTGTTTCCTCCCACACTCCAAAAACATACTGATATAGAAAATGGGTTGTAAGTAGAGATGAGCGAACAGTGTTCTATCGAACACATGTTCGATCGGATATCAAGCTGTTCGATGTGTTCGATTCGAATCGAACATCATGTGGCAAACTCCAAAAAAATTTGATTCCCCTCCCACCTTCCCTGGCGCTTTTTTTGCACCAATAACAGCGCAGGGGAGGTGGGACAGGAACTACGACACCGGAGGCATCGAAAAAAATCGGAAGAAGTCATTGGCTGCCGAAATCAGGTGACCTCCATTTTAGACGAATAGTGGATTTCAAATCCGGGTCATATGAGAATGTGAACTTTGTGACTAAGAGACAGGGATAGATGTACAGGCAGGGATAGCTAGGGATAACCTTTATTTAGGTAGGAATGTTATTAAAAATAACTTTTTGGGGCTCTATCGGGTGTGTAATTGTGATTTTTGTGACATAAACTTTTTCCCATATGAATGCATTGGCCAGTGCTGATTGGCCAGAGTACGGAATTCGACCAATCAGCGCTGGCTCTGCTGGAGGAGGCGGAGTCTAAGATCTGCTACCTCTGATGTAGCAGAGCCGAGTGTGCATAAGGGTTCTAGTGCACCCTCGGCTCTGCTACATCTGATGGGCTGACCGGCACACGGTGTAGTTGAGCAGAACTGGCTCAGCACTGCTAAGTCTCTGCATTCCCATAGGAATGCATTGGCCAGCCTTCGGCCAATCAGCGCTGGCTCTGCCGGAGGAGGCGGAGTCTAAGGTCGGACCTGAATGGAGACTGGTGTGGAGCGATCTTAGACTCTGCCTCCTCCAGCAGAGCCAGCGCTGATTGGTCGAATTCCGTACTCTGGCCAATCAGCGCGGTCCAATGCATTCCTATGGGGAAAAGTTAGCTTGCGAAAATCGCAAGCTGACAGGGATTTCCATGAAATAAAGTGACTTTTATGCCCCCAGACATGCTTCCCCTGCTGTCCCAGTGTCATTCCAGGGTGTTGGTATCATTTCCTGGGGTGTCATAGTGGACTTGGTGACCCTCCAGACACGGATTTGGGTTTCCCCCTTAACGAGTATATGTTCCCCATAGACTATAATGGGGTTCGAAACCCGTTCGAACACACGAACAGTGAGCGGCTGTTCGAATCGAATTTCGAACCTCGAACATTTTAGTGTTCGCTCATCTCTAGTTGTAAGTCCTATATGGGACAGTGACTGTAAATGTCTATAAATATGATGGCGCTATACAAGTAAGTAAATAATTAGTACACTTGAGTATGTTAAAGGCATCTTGTGATAAGCATCATGCTGCCTGACCCAGATTGGATTATTAGCAATCCTCTTCCAGTTTGATTATTGGGAGACAAGATAAACATAGCAGGGAGTCACACTACAGATGCCTGTGCCTGTACCCATTCTCTAAAACACTTCAGAAAGAACAACATAGTTCTCTGTCATGAGGGACTCTATTGGGATTTCTTGTTGCCAGGGGCGTAACTTGAGGAGGTGCAGTGGCACCGGGGCACAGTACAGTCATGGCCAAAAGTTTTTAGAATGACACAAATCTTATATTGTCACATGATCTGCTGCCCTCTGGTTTTTATGTGTGTTTGTCAGATGTTTTTATCACATACAGAAATATAATTGCAATCATATTATGAGTAACAAAAGCTTATATTGACAGTTAGAATGAGTTAATGCAGCGTTGCAATATTTGCAGTGTTGACCCTTCTTCTTCAGGACCTCTGCAATTCTCCCTGGCATGCTCTCAATCAACTTCTGGACCAAATCCTGACTGATAGCAGTCCATTCTTGCACAATCAATGCTTGCATTTTGTCAGAATTTGTAGGTTTTTGTTTGTCCACCCGTCTCTTGATGATTGACCACAAGTTCTCAATGGGATTAAGATCTGGGGAGTTTCCAGGCCATGGACCCAAAATCTCAATGTTTTGTTCCCTGAGCCATTTAGTTATCACCTTTGCTTTATGGCAAGGTGCTCCATCATGCTGGAAAAGGCATTGTTGATTGCCAAACTGCTCTTGGACGGTTGGGAGAAGTTGATCTTAGAGGACATTCTGGTACCATTCTTTATTCATGGCTGTGTTTTTAAGCAAGACTGTGAGAGAGCCGATTCCCTTGGCTGAGAAGCAACCCCACACATGAATGGTTTCAGGATGCTTTACAGTTGGCGTGAGACAAGACTGCTGGTAGCGCTCACCTCGTCTTCTCCAAATAAGCTGTTTTCCAGATGTCCCAAACAATCGAAAAGGTGATTCATCAGAGAAAATGACTTTACCCCAGTCCTCAGCAGTCCACTCCCTGTACCTTTTGCAGAATATCAGTCTGTCCCTGATGTTTTTTCTGGAGAGAAGCGGCTTCTTTGCTGCCCTCCTTGAGACCAGGCCTTGCTCCAAGAGTCTCCGCCTCACAGTGCGTGCAGATGCACTCACACCTGCCTGCTGCCATTCCTGAGCAAGCTCTGCACTGCTGGTAGCCCGATCCCGCAGCTGAAACACTTGTAAGAGATGGTCCTGGCACTTGCTGGTCTTTCTTGGGTGCCCTGGAGCCTTTTTGCCAACAATGGAACCTCTCTCTCCTTGAAGTTCTTGATGATGCGATAGATTGTTGACTGAGGTGCAATCTTTCTAGCTGTGATACTCTTCCCTGTTAGGCCATTTTTGTGCAGTGCAATGATGACTGCATGTGTTTCATTAGAGATAACCATGGTTAACAGAAGAGAAACAATGATGCCAAGCACCAGCCTCCTTTTAAAGTGTCCAGTGGTGTCATTCTTACTTAATCATGACAGATTGATCTCCAGCCCTGTCCTCATCAACACCCACACCTGTGTTAATGGAGCAATCACTGAAATGATGTTAGCTGGTCCTTTTAAGGCAGGGTTGCAATGATGTTTAAATGTGTTTTGGGGGATAAAGTTCATTTTGTAGGCAAATATTGACTTTGCAAGTAATTGCTGTTAAGCTGATCACTCTTTATAACATTCTGGAGTATATGCAAATTGCCATTAGGAAAACTGAAGCAGTAGACTTTGTAAAAATTAATATTTGTATCATTCTCAAAACATTTGGCCATGACTGTAGTCTTAGGGGCCCATAAACACTGGCATCAGTACTGAGATTGCAGCTTCCATCTGGCCCATAAGCCAACGAGACCCACAGATTCCCTTAACCATACTGAGGCTGATCAAACTCCTTGGCACCAGTAACCATCACTATCAAGAATTCGCTGTAGGGTTGCGGAAGGGGGTCCCGGAGAAAAGATTGTAACAGGGCTTACAAGGCTTTAGTTACACCAATGCATGTTGCCCATGTTTAGGACAGCATGAAGATATCATAAGGTTGCCTTAAAAATTGGCTTGACATACTACAACAGACATAGCAACTCAACACACAGCAAAAGGTAAAGTGTCACTGTATACTTCCCTCTGTAGATATAAATTAATATATTGGAGGAAAGAAATGGAAAGTAAAAGAAGAAACTAAAATATTAAGAATCAAAAGTAAAGGAAATAAAGAAAACATGATGAGTATGAAATCAGCTATACAGTATATACAGCTATATACATCAATTACATGTATATACATCAGTACATGAAGAAGCATCAAATCCTACTAATAATATTATAAATGCGAAAGTTTGTGTGTTTGTTACTCAATCACGCAAAAAACAGCTGAACGACTTTGAATGAAATTTGACACATAGATAAATTGTAACCTCAATTAAAACATAGGCTAATTTTTAACCCGGTAAATGTCATGGTTTCACGATTGTTATGAATTTATGTTCACATACTACATTACACTGCTGTTGTACCAGCTTATCTCAGCTTCTGATAAAGCCTGGGCCGTAATCTCTCTATGTAAATAAACGTAAACCCTCAGTGGATTGTGTACATGCATTTGCATATTATCTGATCTGCTCCAGGCAGTGCTGACAAACTGACATGGGCAAACACCTTTAATCCAAATTGGCAGTTTGCCAATTTTAAAAATGCCTGGAAAAAGAAAATCTAATTTGTCGCAAACAATGAGAGCTATGAAGGTAGCCAGAAGTCAACAGAGTTCTCCTCAAGCAGAGCTGAGGGGGATCAATGACGCCAATAACACGCTCATTATATGGCATCCCAGCGAGTTGCTGAGATGCCGGAACAATCACGGGCACAGCGCGAGGAATGAGTTCAGTGGCAGGCCAGCTTGACAGCTGTCGAAACGCTGGAGAATGCAGATCATCAACGCCAACAACAAGCTCATTGCTTCCCAGCGGGCTGCAGAGATGCCGGAAAAATCACGGGCACAGCGCGAGGACCGAGTTCAGCGGCAGGCCAGCTTGACAGTTGTCAAAACACTGGAGCAAGCGGATCATCAATGCCAACAACATGCTCATTATATGTCATCCCAGCGAGCTGCTGAGATGCTGGAACAATCACGGGCACAGTGCAAGCAACAAGTTTAGCGGCAGGTCAGCTTGACAGCTGCCAAAACGCCGGAGCAGGCGGATTATCAACGCCAACAACACACTAATTATATGACTTCCCAGTGAGCTGTTGAGATGCCGGAACAATCACGCGCACAGCGCGAGGTATGAGTTCAGCAGCAGAGCTGCTGAAATGCCGGAGCTGGCAAACCATCGACGGCAGCAATTTGTTGAATATAGGCGGATCTTCGATGCCAACAACCCGCAGACGAAGTCGCGGGCAGAGGCTAATAAAAACATAATTAAAACTTAAGAAGAACACGTGAGCAATAAAAACCATAAAAAGAGGGATGGAGAGAATTATAGGTAATATGTCAAGTTTACTTGCAACTTTTTGCTGCTCTGACGTTTAGTTTCCATTCATTGTCCGCAACTTCTTTTGGGCCAGGATTCTATCAAAGTGAAAAACAAAAATCAGAGAGAGAAATTACTCATCGATGATAAGAGACATCGATACATCATAGTTAAGACTGATACATCACGGCCAAGGTGATGATAAAAGACATCTCGTAAGACCAATGTCTGGTTGTGAAATAACAGATGACTTGTGATTGTGCGAAGATAACGGTCCAGAATGTGCCATAGAAAGGACAGTGAGATGGATAGCTGCCTGACAGGGGACCCAGATGTCACGTAGAAAGAATTTCAATACTGATACACTCAGTACATCTACAGATCTGATTCTGCTGGGTGGTGGATACAATGATATAAGTGACCCGGAGAAAATTAATGTGTTTAACCATTACAAGTCAATAGCAGAGAAGAGTCTAAAAAGAATTATTTATATGGATGCCTGAACAGACTCCCTGCTGATCTCCATTAAAGTATTTAGCATGCACAGGAACTTTCTCTGCCTTCACCATGTTCTTTTAACTATTTGATTATTCTTCCTTAGAAAAAATATTTTCTCATATACGATAAACTATAAGTAACTAATTGTAATCCTACAAAAGCGTAAGTAAATCTCTACAGAGGATAGCATACCTGTAACGTAAATGTATAAATGGATGCGCACAAGTACATGGCACTCCTGTTTGATCTATGGGTTTGCACCTACATGTGCTTCTTCTCCATGTTGAGATGTAGGATGGGTAGCGTAGTATAAGGTTCTGTTGTCTCTCCCTCCTCCCCCAGACTCTCGCCTTGTGTCTTAGTGACTCAGTATTGAGCTGACTCACAGGTGGGGGAGCGAGAAGCTGTAACCTTGCTGCACACACAGTGCTGCTACCCTCACACAAGCCTGCTCAGCTTGATAAGCAGCAGCCCACCTTCAATCCACCCGCGAAAAATGCACCCACATCAACTAATCTCCATCACTGCTTATGATAAAGGTGTCACTCACAGTGGCTGGCTTCCCACACTGCCTCCTCCATACTCTGCTCTTTGCAAAAGCCCCCTCACTACATTCTCAAGGTCACCTCTTACTGAATAGACCTTCTCCATTCCCACCTCCCAATCCCCAGGATGCTTTCAAACACTCCTGGGAAGATGAAGCGCATTTATTAACCTAGCCCTGCTAACATTATAACAGTGACATGTGTTCGCCTTTAACACACCCACTCTCACCACAATAAAGGACACCTAGGTCTCTGTCCCCTGTGCTTACCCACTGAGCCATCAGATGGAGCAGAATAAGGATTGCTATTATCTCTCCAGATGCAATAGTAAGGCAAGAATTATCTTTAACTACACACATACACCAAAATCAAAAAGTCAATTTCTCCTTACAGCAATTTGTTTTATATGTGGGCAGTGTTGGACATGTCCTTTTTTGTATTTTTTCTTGCAATACAACATATAATTGTCGTCTCTGCGCAAAAATATTGTTCAGTTTTTAGTAAACACTTTATTTTTAACTTTTGCTTTTCAAGTGCACCAAGCATTTGTAAAGTTTTCTTAAGAACGTTTGTAAAGAGCAATACAGAATAATCGTCAGCAACTTGTCTGTGTATTGTTTCCTTTGGCAATACGTTTATTACAGCTGAAAAGTTTGTGATTGTACGGAGGAGAACACATGGATCTGTTATTAGATAACGGTGAGGCGACGTTAACACCTGCACTGTTATTTCTGTATTTCAGGTTTCTGTCCTGACCCTTAGGTTAAGTTTACAAGGAGATTTTTGGTCAGGATTTTAAGGCCTGTTAGAGTTAAGTCCTCCATCTTTGTATTTTGGCAGCCATCTTGTGCTCTTTCACATATAAACTGATTTTTCTGCTTAAGTCAAGGAGGCCCTTTGTTAGACTTTAAGGAATGTGATAATGAACGTTAATGCAGAGGTTGCTAATCATTATCTCTCAAGGGCCTCATTTTGAGAAGATGCAGCTGACTTTGTATATCTCTTACCTCCTTTACATGATGTATGGACACATAACCAACAAAAGTATTAATCTTATGGTATCTGGGCACTTTGTCATATTTTATGGTTTATGAAGGTCACTTAGAGTTTGTATAGACAGAATCTATGTAGCTAATTGTCAATTAAGTTGCAACATGTCATCTTATCTCTTTTGCCATGATATATACATATAGACATAGTCTGGGATGTTAGCTCACACATAAGTATTTTGAATCCTTCTTTGTTTCATGGGAAAGTCCATCCCAGTTTGGAAAATTATAATGAGATGCAGATCATATCAGGCCTCAGCCAATAGCCATGTTCCAGGCTTGTCTTATATCTCTATAACCAATCGTGTTGTACCTGATTAGAATAGCCAAGCCAGCACTTTGTCTGTAATGTATTTAAACTACCTTTTTCTTATAATAAAATCAGAACTCTTTTGATACACTACCATCTTGTGTCTTTAATCAGTTCTCTAGGCTTAAAGAAAATGGCTGCAGGCCATCTAGGCCTGTTAATTAATTATCTAATTTGGAACTCTGCAACATACTCTTATGAGGACACTTTAATGTCCCCAACAGGCCGTATTCGCCTCAAAATCCTGACCAAAAAGACGGCTCCCATTGAAATCAATAGGAGCTGGTCAGGCATTCCGGCTCCCAGAAAAAGAAGTGAGGTGCTCATTCCTCAGGCTGTTTCGCCTCGCGATTTGGCCTGAAGACACTTTCAAGACCATTCATTGGGCCTAATCCGGAGCAGAGTGCGCAACTGGATGCCGCTGCAGTACATTCACGGCTACCCGTTTTTTGGACCAGAACCTGAGGCAGCCTCCACCTCAGGTTCCGGTCCAAAATACCCCGTGTGAACTTACCCTTAAACAGAGATGTAGCTAGACTTTCCATCACCTGAGGCAAAAGTTAATTTCACCCGTACGTATCCCCCTCATCCACAAGGCTCTCCATAATGCTGCACCTCCCTACATTTCCTCCCTCATCTCTGTCTACCGCCCAACCCATGGTCTCTGTTCACTCAATGACCTAACACTTACATCCTCTATTATCAGAACCTCCCACGCTCGTATACAAGACTTTTCCCGAGTTGCACCACTTCTCTGGAATGATCTACCAGCTCCCACATTACCCCACATGATATGATACCATTTCAGGCTAACTGTATAACTGTATATGCTAACTGTATATGGTGCAGGCACCATCTGCACATTAAAGGACATGACAAGTGACGGCTCATACAATTTTATGTTTGTGTAATGACAGTAACATTACAAAATTGTCTGACCACTGTATAAAAGCAATGTTACCTCTGATGCCGCCCCTGCTACCTCTTGTGTCACCCCCTCTATCTCATAGATTGTAAGCTCTTGCGAGCAGGGCCCTCAGTCCCATTGTGTGAAGTGACTATTTCTTTGTAATATACCGTATTTTGCGGACTCTAAGGCGCACTGGACTATAAGGCACATTACCCATGAGCGCCTTATAGTCCTGTCTAGGTTCATATATAAGGCGCACAGGACTATAAGGCGCAGCGCTGTCCAGTGTGCCTTATATGTGATTGAAAGCAGCAGTACGCAGACTTTGCCGGCGGCCGCTTACCCCCCGTGTGCCAGCCGCTTCTATTCATTTCAATGGCACGCTTCCATTGAAATGAATGGAAGCGCTCGGCACGCGAGGAGTTAAGCGGCGGCCGCCAGCAAAGTCTGCATGCCGCTTCCATACATTGCAATGGGAGCGTGCTATTCGAATAGCATTCGCTCATCTCTAACTTCAATTGTAATTGCTTCCATCCATATATAAGGTGCACTGGACTATAAGGCGCACTTTCGATTTCTGAGGAAATCGTAGGATTTTATGTGCGCCTTATAGTCTGGAAAATATGGTATCTTTTTGTCTGTACTTGAACCCTACAAATTGTACAGCGCTGCGGAATATGTTGGAGCTATGTACATAAAATGTGTTATTATTATTACCCTTACGCTAGGGTCACACCTGCGTTGGTGTTTCCATTCTTCCAGGCCACTTGGGGAGTCAAAAAATGGAAACTTAATATGCTTAAAAATCAGTTACCAGCGGAAACCTGCAGACCTCATAGACTATAGTTTCGCCTGAAAAATATGGAATGCATTTTTCAAGCGAAATGGGAAATGGAGTCCCCAAATGCACATCGGGTGCAGATGTGAACCCAGCCTGACTCTATATCTAAATGCATAAAAGTGGCATTTTGGTATCCCCCTATAACAACCAGCACCTGAGGGATATGCCCAGTTGCTCCCCAAGCTATAACCTTATCTTTAAACATTGGTCATTTTGCCAGACAAGCGGCACTTCATACTGTGCTATTTTATTATTGTTTTGTTTGTTTTTTGACATTTTCTTTAATGGAGACTCTGACTGAGATGTGAATGTGATAAGGTCAGAGTCGCGTTTATGACTAAATGACTAATAATCCTGGGGAACTGTTGTTGTCTTAATTGATTAGGCTGAGTGCCAGGTGCTAAAGAACTCACGCCATTCTGTATTGTTATTCATTGTCAGCAAAAGAATGTGTGTGGTAGCAGAGAAAGGAAGTGATATAATAACAACGTAAGTTTTCATATTCATTCCTGATTGGTATGATACATCTCAATCAAACAGAAAAAGTTTAAGCAGTTCCATTTATAGCCAGCTACTCCTGCTCCTGCGTGGTAACCTTGGGGAGCTGTATTCTGGTAGCAAGTCAAGCATTTGTTTTTCTTCCTGGATACAGGCACCATTTTTTTTTTTTTTTTTATAAATTCTTTATTTATATAAAAACAATAACAAAATACAGAACAGAAGCAAGACAGGACCGGGAGACCTGGCCCAGCAAGCCCCAAATCAAAACAAGAATGCGTCTACACGGGCAGGACAAAATTGAAAATAATATAACATGACATGACAATATCAATCAGGAGGAAGAAGGGAAAAGGCGGGAAGTCGGAAAGAAGAGGGAAAAGATAAAGAAGGGATAAAAAAAAATAAAAAGGGTGGGGGAAGGGGGCTAAGGCACCCAGGAGTCCATAAAGACCAAGAAGTTCCGCGGGCTATCACAATCCCAGCACACATGCAAAAGAGCTCTCTCCCCAGAGCCACAGCACCAGCAGGCAGATGAGGAGGCTGGGTTGAATTAACACAGTTTAGAAGGAACGTGAGGCCATCGGCCCAAGAGTTAACAAGCCACCTCCCATCGCTTACTGGCAATTGAACTCATATGAGCAAACTCGAGGATTGTAGAACATTGGGAGTCAGAGAGAGATAAAAATTAAAGTCACCTTCTTCCTAGTAAGAAAGGAAGACCTGTGGCCCAGAGGAGGGGAAACCGGGAGTAAATAAAAGCCAGAGAGGGAGTGCCCGGTCGGTTAGACCCCAAGCAAGCCATCTCAAATTTGGGAAGGGATCTGTCAAAACCTGGGGGAGCAGACGGAGCAAGGAGGATAACCATGGAGAAGAGAGAGAGGGAAAGTGGAGAAGAAGAGAGAGAGAAAGAAAAAAGAAGAAAAAAAAAAAAAACCAAAAAACCAATATATTAGGGCATTCAACAAATCAAATAAACAGTTCCGAACCCAGCTAGTCCAGGGTCGGACAACACCAAACAGTGGGAAAACCCACTAACGCAGATCTCTGAGGCACACCGCGGTATACACCCAGAGAGCTGCCAAGCCTTGCTAATCAGGGGGGGAGAGGTAGTTCAAGAACACGAAGCTACCCAGTCCCTCAGCAGCACAACAAAGTCAAGAGGGTGGACGGTGAGAGGGGCCAGAATCGGGAACCCACGGCCATGTGGACACAGGGAGGTGAGAAATACCAGGTGAAAACACTGAAACCACAGAAACAACTCAAGCACTGCATCGGAGGCCAGGGGACCGCAGGTCGCGGGGCACCCCAGCCTAAGAGGGGAAAAGGGGGCGAGACACACTGACGGAGAACTGCACGGCCACCACCAGGGCAGGAAAAGCTTAGTAACGACCTAGGGAGAAAATGAGACAATGACCTGGATTATGTATAAGGAAAATGTTAAAAGGTATCAACTACTGAAGACGATCAAGTTTTCTTGTTTTTCATATTTCTGACCTGGATTATGAGAGAAATAAGGCACATATAATTATAACAGTCAGAGCACAAACTTGAGGGGAGCAAGGAACGTATAGGATATTCCGCATCATGAGGGAGTCTGCAGAGAGTCTTCCGCCCGGCGCTGCCAGCAGGATAGCGTGGAAGAGGAAGATTGGTCAGCTGGTGGAGGAGCTGGTAACGGAAACTCAAGCCAATCCGGAAGGAACACCTCGGGCAAGTCCAAGAATTGTGCCAGTGGGACCGCCTGGTCTGGAGAATGAAGGGTGAATACAGCACCGTTTCGGTGGACCTGGAGGTGAAAAGGGTGACCCCACCTGTACGTGGCTCCCGAGTCCAAGATGAGCTGTAGAACTGGCTTCAGGAGTCGCCACATGGCCAGGGTGCGGCAAGAAACATTGGGGAGAAGAGACACCTGGTAATCCATGACGGAAATAGGGCCATGTCGCCAAGCAGCCTGGAGGATGTCTTCCTTCTCTCGGTAAAAGTGCACTCTACAAAGAACGTCTCTAGGATCTGCAAAGGTGGCGCGTCTGGGGCCAAGCACATGATGCACTCTGTCAATATTTATTCCCGAGTCCAGCGGTCGAGAGAGGACAGTGTTAAAGACGGAGGTAACAATAGAGCGGAGCTCATCAGTGGGGACCGTGTCAGGAATACTTCAGGCACCATCTTTTCATATAACATTATACCAGGTTCAAGCATACGCAACTATATCTAGCATTCAACTTTTAAGGATAACAATGTTTTTTTTTATACATTACAATGTAAACTTCACAAATGTAGCCTAAAGTCACTGATAAGACGTACAGACTCAGGATGTCAGGAAACTCCAGCCATTCTTGTACAGAATATTTGCACAAAGAAGGGTATACACAGTGAGACCTGGTACAGTAATGAAAACATTTTCTAAAGAATAGTTTGTCTTCTATATTGGTTAACAGAATAACATTTACTTTTCTACTACTTGTGTTACCTTTTTTTCTCCTTTTGTATTACTCTTACTTACATGAACACAAATCAGCAACAACAACATAGGTGAATGTAGAGTAAGGCTTGGTTCACATCTGCATTCGGTAATCCGTTCAGGGAGCCCTCATGGAGAGTCCCCGAACGGAATACCGAACACATTGGCAATCGGTTAGGAGTGAAAGCACACGGACCCTATAGACGATAATGGGGTCCATGTGCTTTCCACGTGGTCTGCACACGAGTCGTACGGACAGGAAAAAGATCATGAAGTACTTTCCTCTCCACATGACACGTGCGGAAAGCGCACGGAAAGCACACGGACCCCATTATTGTCTATGGGGTCCGTGTGCTTTCATAAGCTCACTGCTTGCCAATGCGTTTGGTAGACCGCTTCGGGGGGGGGGGGGGGGGGTCCTGATGTGGACTCCCCGAAAAGATTACCAAACGCAGATGTGAAGCAGGCCTTACTCTGCACCAGCGATATGATATATCTCGACACAAACAAATCCCTATAGGTGACTAGGGTCAAGTAGATACAACCTTATTATCTAATGCAGTTTTTTGACTGTAACCTTTAGTGTATAGTCAATAATAGTTATGCTTTATTGGATAAGTAGCTATCGATATATGTTAGTATAGGTGATAATTAAAGGGATATAAATTGTCAATAGCCATATTGTAACCTTTGTATCTTCTCCCACCTTATATGATTTGGTTAAATTCAGTGCTTTTGGAATTCTAAGTTGAATCTGATTTTTCTTGACAGCTTCAATGTAACTGTATGGTATTCAGGCCATTTTTGATGCCCATCTTTGCTCTGTATTGGCAACCTGTCCTACTCAGTCCTCTGTTTCCGTTGGATCATAATCGCTTTGTCTTTTCCTTTTTTGACTGACTTATAAAATCCACTTCTTCATCTTCCAGCCTGTAAATTGCTTTTCCTTGTCATTTTTTCCCAAAAAAATTAGTTGGTCAGACATTTGCTCCAGTGCTAAGTTCCTGTCATGTCACATCCACTACTTTCCTAACATTTAGTTTCCATTTGCATATGGCGGTGGCCAGTATAGTGTATAACTGGCTACTAGATACAGGTATGTCCTTCACTACCTTTCCTATTGGTTAGAGATATCCTGCGAGGAGTGTGGCAAGATGTCCAGCTTTGAAAAAGGCTATTTCTGTTCAAAGCTGCCATCTTGTGTATTTCATCACAGGATTATATATATATATATATTTATATATATATATATATATATATATATATATATATATATATATATATATATATATACACACAGGGTGTCCGGAAGGTAAGAACACAAAATGAAAGGGTGGCGCTGCAGGTAGACTGAGATGTCGGTTTCCTATTCCTCGCTGCGCCATGTGAAAGGAGAAACGAGGAAAAGAAAGCGTTTTAATGGGAAATCAGTTTACTCACTGTTACTTATTTACAAGAATTGCTCGCAGTGCTGGCCGCCTGCCTCAATGCAAGCAGTGCAACGCCGGGAGATGGATTGACGAACCAGTTCACAGACTCCTGGCATGGCCCTCACCGCAACGAATGCAGACTGGATGCAGTTCACGAGCTCTTCTTAGGTGGCACATGCGTTACGTACACATAAAAAAAATAGTACAATATAAACATAATCCAATGAAGGATATAATTAACAGTCCAAATTAAGGGTATATTATGTCAGCAATACACCAGGGCCACCCCAGTGACACATGATGGATTACTGCCCAACCAGACTGATTTCTGACCCTGACTATAGATTTCTCTAGATCTCTAAACACTGACCCTAACACCAGAGACCACTGACCCTTAGGGCCCCTTCACACGGAGTTTACGCTCCGTGTATTCTGTGTACGCGCTGTGTATTCTGTCCATATTACACGTGTAAAATGTAGTTAGCCATTGAGTTCAATGGCTTGTTCGTATAACACGCGTCTCTTTGCACACGTAGGCGCGTGCGCAAAAATACGTGTGCAAAAATACACGCGTTATACGAACAAGCCATTGAACTCAATGGCTAACGACGTGTAAAATGGACAGAATACACAGCGCATACACAGAATACACGGAGCATAAACTCCATGTGAAGGGGCCCTTACTGTGCTCTGATCACTAATGGCAAACCTAATATGCAATAGTGACACTGACATGGACAACAGGAGAGCACTGGGACCCAAAGACAAGAAAAACAAATGAAACAAACCTAACTACCGGTAAGTGGACAAGGGACAGATTCCTACAGAAAAACTGGAAAGAAACAAGCAAAACACAAGGAACTAGAACTGAATGGAGAAGAAAGCAGCGGAATAAAACAGTGCACTAGAAACACACACTATAATATAATAACAAAGTGTGATAAACCAGATAAAATATGAGAAAAAAAATTACTAATGGGTTTTATGTAATTTTGCTTTATAGAATCCATTTCTCCTTAATATTTTATTTGCTTGATGTGTGAGAGGCATAGAAAAAATGGCACTATATTCTATATGAAATGCTCTGCAGCATGTTAATCTATCTATTGTTTTAGGGCCATCCCTATTGTGGCTGCTTATTTTCGGAATACTGTACCTCTTTATTAAGGTTAGCTTTCTCTTCTCTTCCTGTTTTTTTTTCTGGACTATGGACACCTATAGAGACCCCTAGACCCTGCTGAGAACAGCTGATCAGTGGAGGTACCAGGTGTCTCCGATGTGATACTGATGATCTATTCTTACCAATAGTTAAAGTCCAGAAAACCCCTTTATTTGTCCTAAATTGATACAAATGATTAATCACATTATACATTAATATGACAGGTCAAAAGCTTGAAAATAATGATAATAGACATCATGCCATGCAGGAATTGGCGTACCGCGTTTCTTACATTGCCGCTTCCACGGGTTTTACTAATACGGTGGTTTAGCAATTGAGCGCTTTTCATTGTCCATTTGGTATGATACGTCTCTTATATGAGACTTCCTCTATCATTTCTATATGTCAGCTAATTGTATAAGTTTTTGTGAGGAATTCTAGTGAATATTTGATCAGCCATACTGTCATAAAAAGTAAATGTGTGTATAACAAACAGCCTGCAGATCCGCCGCCAAGTTCAATGTGACAGATTCCCTTTCAGCTGGATGATGCTTTTAGATGTGAAATTCGGAGCTGATTCATTTCATAATACAGTTATGATGTTTTTTCAGCTATTTTTGCACCAAATCCTCTACTTCCCCTTGCACAGCCACTAGGGAATGCTTACAGCGTACACATGTATACAGCTGCCATTGAACGCCATAATAAATCTGCATCCGGTACGCTGCTACAGCTATGAATAGTTCAGATGCACATGTATAAGTAGAGATTTTATTACTGTCAAAGAAATGATCTACATAATTGAAGTCGCTCATTAATTCCTAATGGTAAAATTGGACTGGTTATTGGTGCGGTTAAAACGTACAATTCTGTTTAATAAAGCACATAGTCGACCATCCTTGAGTTTTAAAAGAAGATGACATTTGTCCTCTATTTAGCACTGATGGCATGGAGCTAGGACATGTCACTTCTTTGTGACCACTGAGAATTGGGAGGAGCCACCTGTCCTACGAGCCCCGCCCCAATCCCAAAAATGACGCGGCACAGTGATGACCTAGCACTTGCATCCCTTCCACCTCTTATCGCCCTGCACAGTGTTGCTCCTTGACCATTACTGGGCAGGAAACTGCAGAAAGATGATTGGAAATGGCTTCTTAAGATACAACATATCTGCTCATTCACTCCACATTTATCATTCACATCTCAACATAAATAACGTTGCTGACATCACATATGGAATTTTACTTCTCTGACACCGCATATAGTATGTTGTCGTCCTGGGGAGCGCACTCACACACAAATGAAATACAATGCATTGCCTCCCACTGACATCACTTCCTAATGACAATGCCATATATGTTGTGTAAGATGCCTTGTGAAATGCATCTCCATCTCCTGATGATACAGACAGCACATTACCTGCTTAGCACTGTGTATAGCCGATCACTTGTCTGACTCCACAGATATAACTCCATGACCTTTGTTTGTAATCAGGTTTATTGCATTTCCTTCTTAATGCCCCATATATTGTTTATACTCCATGTACGTATGATCCATTTCTTACTGGATACATTATTGCTTCCCTGATGCCACCTACAATATACCTGATTGCCTTCCCCTAATACCACTTTACTTTCCTGATACCAGATACAGCATATTATTTCCGACAGTCAAAATTATTGTGCAGGATATCACTAAAGCTACATATAGTGCAGTGGCATAACTCGGAATGGTGGGGCCCTGTGGTGAACATTCGACATGGGGCCTTCCCCAACCTACCTCCCTGAAGACCCTAACCAACTGACAACCCCCCTCCCCCGCATTACTGCACACAATATTATGCCCCATAGTGGCCCCTGCACATAGTATGATGCCCCATAGTGGCCCCTGCACACAGTATTATGCCCCATAGTGGCCCTTGCACACAGTATTATGCCCCATTGTGGACACCCATGAACATTATACTCTGGGGTGTTTTCAGACTCTCTGACTCCAACGCACTCCCTGCAGATGTCGGCCATCTTCAATGATGTACGGACGTCACGTGAGCAGGGGCTTGTGCTGTGACACATAAGGATGCAAGCCCCGGCCCACATGACATCTGAGACGTCACACAAGTAGACCCGAAGCCTTCTGGAGCCAGGAGAGGTAAGTAACAGTGGTTTTTACATTCCCTCACCTTCCCTGGGTTTCTGATCATTATACTTGGGGGTCTGAGCAGTATAATGATAGCAGTGTTTGTGGGGTAGAAGGGAAGGGGAAGCGCAGGCAGCCGATAGCAGTAGGGGGGGGGGTTGGTAAGTAAATAGAGCCTGTTACCTGATGGAGTAACTCCAATTAAAAGGCCTATAAAAAAAAAATCCACAGCGGCTGCCGCCATGCCTCATAATGTCCCAGGCTCTGTTACCCCGATAGTTACGCCTCTGATATAGTGCATTACATTCTTAAAGTAACATAGAGTGCATTAGTTCCTAGAAGATGTGTAAGCATGACCTACTTGATGCCTCTTAAAACACGTGACATCAAGTATAAATTATTACTTCTCCAAATTTAGGGATTTACCTCCCTAATGCCACATACAGCAATCAGCCACAATATTAAAGGGATCCTATCACTCAGACATGATTTTTTCTAAGTACCATGTCAGAATAGCCTTAAAAAAGGCTATTCGTCTCCTACCTTTCGTCGTCTTCTCCATGCCGCCGTTCGCCTACAATCCCGGTTCTTGTCTGTATGCTAATGAGCTCTCTCGCAGCACTGGGGGCGGGCCCCAGCACTCAGACAGCACTGGAGGCGTCCCCAATGCTGCAAGAGAACTCTCTCCAGCGCCGTCTCCTCTTCTTCAGCAGCGTCATCTTCAGCCTCTTCTTCCGGCGGTGGCTTGTAACTTCTAAGGCCTCGGGCAGAGCAGACTGCGCATGCCCACAGGTCACAAGAAAATGGCTGCTTGCACAGTATTGGAAGAGGCCATTTTCTCATGGCCTGTGGGTATGCGCAGTCTGCTCTGCCCAAGGCCTTAGAAGTTACAAGTCACGCCGGAAGAAGAGGCTGAAGATGACACTGCTGAAGAATTTAGTTGATAAAGAAAGCCAAATTCATCCCTTTATGGGAGAATATGTGACACATGCGGCATAATAGTGCCTTCTGGAGCCACTATGGGGCATAATACTGTACGAAGAGGCCACTATGGGGCATAATAGTGTGTGCAGGAATGCCGGGGAGAGGAGTTGGTCGGTCGGGGTATTCTTTGGGGTTGGTCGGGGGAGCCCCATGCCAAAAATTTGCCATGGGGCCCTGCCATTCCTAGTTATGCCACTGATTGTAACCTCTAGCTACTGCTTATGATTGGCTAAGATGCTGTCAGGTGTTGCCAGAGGCCCTCCTGGGTCACAAAGATTATGTGGTCCTCCATTTTAGTTTGCCCGAAACAAAACAAAAAAAATGGTTTAATCCAGTTTATCAATCGATTCACTCATTTCTACTGCAGACTTGACTGCGGCCTCCCACAGTTTTCAAGCATTGCATTGCAAAGGATGAAGTTGTGGGTGAAAACAACAGCAGTAAGTGACATGTTTTGGGTTTAATCTTTACCCGACATCCACTGTAATAGTACAGCAGATGTCAGGTATTTACAGTCCTATGAAAAAGTTTGGGCACCCCTATTGATCTTAATCATTTTTAGTTCTAAATATTTTGGTGTTTGCAGCAGCCATTTCAGTTTGATATATCTAATAACTGATGGACACAGTAATATTTCAGGATTGAAATGAGGTTTATTGTACTAACAGAAAATGTGCAATATGCATTAAACCTAAATTTGACCGATGCAAAAGTATAGGCACCTCAACAGAAAAGTGACATTAATATTTAGTAGATCCTCCTTTTGCAAAGATAACAGCCTCTAGTCGCTTCCTGTAGCTTTTAATCAGTTCCTGGATCCTGGATGAAGGGATTTTGGACCATTCCTCTTTACAAAACAATTCAAGTTCAGTTAAGTTAGATGGTCGCCGAGCATGGACAGCCTGCTCCAAATCATCCCACAGATGTTCAATGATATTCAGGTCTGGGGACTGGGATGGCCATTCCAGAACATTGTAATTGTTCCTCTGCATGAATGCCTGAGGATTTGGAGCGGTGTTTTGGATCATTGTCTTGCTGAAATATCTATCCCCGGCGAAACTTCAACTTCGTCACTGATTCTTGAATATTATTCTCAAGAATCTGCTGATACTGAGTGGAATCCATGCGACCCTCAACTTTAACAAGATTCCCGATGCCGGCATTGGCCACGCAGCCCCAAAGCATGATGGAACCTCCACCAAATTTTACAGTGGGTAGCAAGTGTTTTTCTTGGAATGCTGTTTTTTTGGACGCCATGCATAACGCCTTTTTGTATGACCAAACAACTCAATCTTTCTTTCAACAGTCCACAGGACCTTCTTCCAAAATGAAGCTGGCTTGTCCATATGTGCTTTTGCATACCTCAGGCGACTCTGTTTGTGGCGTGCTTGCAGAAACGGCTTCTTTCTCATCACTCTCCCATACAGCTTCTCCTTGTGCAAAGTGCACTGTATTGTTGACCGATGCACAGTGACACCATCTGCAGAAAGATGATGCTGCAGCTCTTTGGAGGTGGTCTGTGGATTGTCCTTGACTGTTCTCACCATTCTTCTTCTCTGCCTTTCTGATATTTTTCTTGGGCTGCCACTTCTGGGCTTAACAAGAACTCTCCCTGTGGTCTTCCATTTCCTTACTATGTTCCTCACAGTGGAAACTGACAGGTTAAATCTCTGAGACAACTTTTTGTATCCTTCCCCTGAACAACTATGTTGAACAATCTTTGTTATCAGATCATTTAAGAGCGGCCTGTCCATGCTCGGCGACCATCAAACTTAACTGAACTTGAATTGTTTTCTAAAGAGGAATGGTCCAAAATACCTTCATCCAGGATTCAGGAACTGACTAAAAAAGCTACAGGAAGTGACTAGAGGCTGTTATCTTTGCAAAAGGAGGATCTACTAAATATTAATGTCACTTTTCTGTTGAGGTGCCCATACTTTTGCACTGGTCAAATTTTGGTTTAATGCATATTGCACATTTTCTGTTAGTACAATAAACCTCATTTCAATCCTGAAATATTACTGTGTCCATCAGTTATTAGATATATCAAACTGAAATGGCTGTTGCAAATACCAAAATATTTAGAACTAAAAATGATGTATGGGTGCCCAAACTTTTTCATAGGACTGTAAATATGGTGACCACTCAGGAGCTGAGTGGCCATAATAGCCGTTGGGTCTCTGTTGTATTATACAGCAGATACCCATGATCAGTGACTGCACTGATTGCGGGCATTAACCCCTCCAGAACCTCAGTCAAAGCTGACCAAGGTACCATTTTGCCGGGGATCGCTGGTACCCGAAGTGAGATCCGGGGTCGGCATCCTGTTGATGGCTCCCAGGCTTGTCTACCATTCATTTGTATAGTAGTCTGCTTTATGTAGCCTGCCATACAAATGCTGATATTTTGCAATGCATTGCAATGCATTAGCAAAAAGAACCCCAGGGGATTTAATAAATGCAATAAAAGAATTTAAAAAAAATATTTAATCAAAAAGGAAAATATTAAAAATTAAAGTCACCCCCCTTTCCCTAGTGCACATATAAAAGTACTTGAATAATGTGAAATACATCCACATTAGGTATCCCTGTATCCGAAAAAGCCTGGTCTACCAACCATAGGAATATAACTATTGGGATTGGTCTATAAGTCCCATAGACGACAATACAGAAGATTGCTGGTTTAAGTCCCCTAGGGGGGGCAATAAAATAGTAAAAAGCTTTTAAAAATATATAGAAACCTAAAAATTCTAATCAGAGATAAATAGAGATAAATAAAGATAAACAAATTATACATCCCCACATCTAAAAATACCTGATCTACAAATGTATAAAATTATTTTTCTGTATGATAAACGCTGTAGCAGGAAAAAAAAATCAAAAATGCCAAACCTCCATTTTTTCACTGTTTTGCCTCTGATAAAAATTTGAATAAAAAGTGATCAAATCAATAGATATTCCCTAAAATGGTATATCTAAAAAGTACACCTGGCCCTGCAAAAAAAAAAAAAAGCCCTACGCATCATGGAAATATAAAAAAAAGTTAGGGGTGTCAGAATATGGTGACTTTAAGCAGAAAAGTTTTTTTGAAAACTTTTGGATGTTTGTTAAGGGGTTAAAATGTAAATAAATTAATAATTAATAATATGTGTAAATTTGGAATCCTTGGAATCGTACCGAAGCACAGAATACAGGTAACACTTCATTTTCACTGCAGACTGAACACAATAAAAACAAAGCCTGCAAGAATATCGCACAAGTGCATTTTTCTCCAATTCCACCCCATTCTGAATGTTTTCCAGCTTCCCAGTACATTGTACAGAATATTAAATCTCACCAATATGAAGGACAGTTTGTCTTACAAACATTGAGCACTTATATGTCTCTGTGAACAGAAAAATAAAAAAAGTCATGGACTTTGAAAGGCGAGGAGTCAAAAGCAAAAATTGAAAAATGTCCTACTCCATCTGCCCCCAGTTTAATGCCCCCCTCCCTCCATCCGGCTACCCTCAGAGTTTAAAACTGGCAACATTAAACTTGGGCAGATGAAAGGGGACATTAAACTAGAGACAGCTGGAAGGGGGAATTAAACTGTGAGAACACCTGAAGGATGACACTACAATGTAGGGGCATGTCATGTTAGGGTGACTATAGGGTCATTGTATTGTATTTGGGGGAACAAAGAGAAAAGGATGGGAATAGGTGGAATCAAAGTAGAAGTGTGTGGGATTACATTTGCCATATTCAGTCCCTCTTTATGTCCTTTGAAAGTTGGGAGATCCTGGGGGGGCGTGGCTAGCCGCGTATGAGAGCGGACGCATCTCCCGAAGCTCTCTGTGTTCTCGCTCTCCATCCTGAGTTTACCGGAGCCATCCTGCTGCACATAGCCTGGGCTGCCCTGAGGCTCTCCCCCAAGCCTCTGTCTGCCGTATCTGGGCGCCGTCTGTCAGGTATTGCGTGGTCCCGGGCGGTTGAAATCACTGCGGCCTGCTGCACTGCCCGAGTCCGGCCGCCATCTTGGCCTCGCGGCCTACCCGGCTCCTTTAACCCTGCGCTGTGGCCTGATTGCAGCGACTTACCTGCCGGACCGTCCGGTCCCTCTTCATCCCGGTGGAGATCCTCTGGTGCCTCCTGGTGTCCTCCGCCTGCCGGTCTCCTCGTCTGCAGTACTGCCTCCTCTTCATACCGCTGCGGCCGCCATCTTGGATTTGCGGCCTACATCCCGGCTGGCTTCCCTGTGTGTGGCTGCCTCCAGTTGATTCTGCCTGCTGCTCTGCGGTGACTCCTGGCTCGGCGAGGTCCTCTGGTGTCCCTCCTCTGGTCCTCCTGCAGCGTCTGTGGGGGTATGCAGCTTGCAGCTCCCTGAAGGCTTCACTGTGTTAGGCCCTTGCTCTACCTGCTGCCTGGCCTCCCTGCATTGCCTGAAGTGGAGACACCTCACCCCCCCCCCCCCCTGCTGTTCTGGCTCCCATCCTGACACTTTCTACTGGGACATTCTGCTAACCCTGTGAGTACTCCCTGCTGTTTTTTTGGACTTTCTTACACTCTTCAGAGGCCTTTCTAGCAGGGAATTTATTTTTTGTTGCTGTGGACTGCAGTGGTGTGAAGGAAGTGCTGAGCCCCTACTCCACCATCAGGGGGGGCTCCTCACCTTCCTCCACTTGCTGTGTGTTATATGCTCTGCAGTATATCCCCACGGAACTAGCACTTCTCCCACTGCTCTATTGGCACCTCACGGGTACCGGGTTTGATTATGGAACTGTGTGACCGCCTCATGTAAGGCCTGGTGATACTGCGAGTGTACCTTCATTACCTTCTATGGTCGCTTCTCATTGTGATATGTCCAGAAGACGTCCTAACACCTCTACTGCTCCTTCCCGCACGCCGGGCCGCTCTCTTACTCACTCACCGTCAATCTCTACCTTCCTGTCCCGATCTGGAACCTCGGCTACTGGGTCTGGCACTGATGACATGGCTCCTCCATCTTCTCCGCTTCGTCAATCGCAGTCACCTCCTTCAATGTCTGCCACCCCCCCTGGACATGACATGCAATCCTTGGATTCAGCCTCCCTGCCCTGCTCGGCAGCCCATATTGCCTCTGCGGACTTTCAGCTACTTCGGGACCTTATTCAAGCTCTGCCCACTAAACAGGACCTGGATGCTGTAATTTCCCGAATGGAACAATCCCAGGCACAGGCCCTCGGTGCGATCCAGTCTGATGTGTCTCAACTTACTACTAGGGCTGACGCTACTGATCAAACACTGTCCTCCTTGGAACAACGCCTGTCTGCGGTGGAGAGCAATCAAACCTACTCTGAGGCCCGCCTTCAACAAATTGCTTTGCTCCTGGATGACCAGGAGAACCGGGGTCGCAGAAATAATATTCGATTACGAGGAGTGCCAGAAAAAGGCCCTCAGGATGATCTGATCAGCCGTATTAATACCATTTTCAATATGGCGACTCAACGCCCGCTGGATGCTACCTTCATGATGGACCGTGTGCATAGAGTCCAACGTTCTGGCCCGCTTGACCCTGCTAATCCTAGAGATGTTCTGTGTAGACTACATTACTTCACGGACAAAGAACACATCCTGAGGTGTGCCTGGGATATGGGATCGGTGCCTTTTGAGAATGCCTCTGTCAAGCTCTACCCAGACGTCTCATCCCGCACATTGGCTATGCGCCGTGCCCTTCAGCCGGTGTTGACTCTGATTAAGGACTGTGGAGGTTCCTATAGGTGGGGTCATCCCTTCCATTTGATTGTTCGTGTTGGCTCGTCTTCGATTGTTGTCCGTTCCCCGGCGGACTTGCCTGATTTGTTTGCCTCCCTGGATGTGCGCCCTGTCTCAGTCCCGAACTGGCTTGCTCTGGATTCCTCCCGCCCTACTATATCCAGGCGCGGCCGCGGTTCCAGGCGTTCTTCTTCGGCTGCTTCTAGAGAGAGACCTCGGCGAAACTCAACTCCACGACGTCTTCCAATACCGGATCCGCCTGGGTCTCCGCTCCGTCAACCAGATCTCTCAGCTCAGCTTCCCATTGAAGCATGATCCCTCATGCCACCGGTCTTTGATCTGCCCACAGGACAGTGTTGATATCCTTTTATGTTGAGTGGTCTTGGACTTGTTTCGCGGTTGGTGGACATTTTCACTATGTTTATTTTATTTTGTTCTGTGACTACTCTGTTCCTCTTGATCCTGTGCCTGCTGGGCTTTATAGATGGCCCTTGTTGATATTGCTGTGTTTTTATACAATATTGTTATTTGGACCTTAGAGTCACTTTGTAGCCCTGTGCATCCTATCCCTATACATTTTGTTGGGGGTAGGGGCATAGGGTTTTCCTTACCAGGTACACTCGTGGTGCTTGCGGGCCCACTTCTCCCCCCCATCTTTTCTTACTCCCTCAATCCTTCCTGTCTGTTGTTGTGCCCCTGGCCCATTTGTCTAGGGGTAGTTAGATTTGTTCTACTCTTGGTTCTTTTTCCTTCTCCTTTCTTCCCCCCCCCCCCTCTTTCTTTACTGCTCTCCTTCCTCTACCCTGTTACTTTCCTCTCTTTTTTCTTTCCCTCTCCCTTTACCCTCTTCAATTCTTCGCCCTCTCCCCTCCCTCCCCCCCCCTTTTTTTTTTTTTTCTCTCTCTGCTCCTAGGGTGTGAGCTGGGAAAGCCCGTCTCCCTCCATGCCTCCGCTTGATCGCCTTTCCTCCATCACCGTTGGCTCCCTCAATGTGAGAGGCCTTCATAGTCCGGAGAAGCGCTCCGTACTCTTCAATCTGCTCCGTACTCTTCAATGTTGTATTTTTGCAGGAAACTCACCATTGCTCTACCAAGCCATACAAGTTGACTAATGCTTGGTTTCCTCATGCATATCATAGCTCCTCTCCTGATCCGAAATCCAGAGGGACTAGTATCTTGATTTCTCGCTCCCTGCCTTGGGAACATTTGGAGACTCGCACTGATTCTGAGGGGAGACTTGTTATGGTAAAGGGTCGTATCTCCTCTCAACTTTTTACTTTTGTTTCTTTGTATTTACCTAACTCGGGACAGGGTCGTGCCCTTAGTTCTTACTTAGGGCTGTTGGACGGCTTTGTGGAGGGCTTCCTGGTGGCGGGGGGTGATCTTAATCTGGTCCTGGACCCTTCATTGGACTCTTCTGCTGGCGTCTCTTCTCACCCTTACTCACTCATCAGGAGGGTTAAGAGGGACCTTCATTCCCACCAGCTTGTGGACTCCTGGAGGTTACTCCACCCATTGGATAGGGATTACTCCTATTACTCTCCGGTCCATCACCGATACTCTCGTATTGACTACCTCTTTATCCGTCACCAACATCTCCATTCTTTGTTGGCTGCGGAAGTCGACAACATTACTTTCTCCGACCATGCTTTAGTTACTTTGTCTGTTTCCTTGTCCTCTCCTATTCCTTTCCAGCGTCAGTGGAAGCTTAACGCATCACTTCTTGATGATGTAACCATCCTGGATGACATTAAGACCCGTTTGGGGGAATACTTTGAGAGGGAGGAATTGTCGGGGATTGCTCCTCCTATGGTGTGGGAGGCTCACAAATGTTTTATCCGGGGTATTCTGTTGCAACATGGTTCCCGCTTAAACAAGGAACGCCGGGCTTGTATTGAATCTCTGCTGCAGCGGATCCGCTCGTTGGAACTCCTTCATAAGCGCCAAATCACTCCTGATGTTTATTCCCAGCTTGCCAGCGCCCGAGAAGAATTGCGTACGCTCGTCACTGATAGGGTGAAGGGTACTCTAGCTAAATGCAGACGTCATTTTTATGAGTTTGGAAATAAGAGCGGGCGTTCCCTAGCTAGGGCCCTTCGGGTTCAGCAGTCCTCCACCTACGTTCCATGCATCGGTTCCGCCCAGGGTACTCGATTACACATGCCCCTTGATATTGCGGCTGCCTTTCGGGACTACTATGCCTCTTTGTATTCTGTAGACTCTGGCCCTTCTCCTCTCCCTGACACGGAGTTCCGAGATCGCATTCGTTCTTATCTCTCCTCCTCTGGTCTCCCGTCGTTGTCTTTGGAGGACTTGACAGCCTTGGAATCTCCTATTGTTGAAGAGGAAATTTCTTTAGCTATCTCCAGTATGGCAACGGGTAAGGCCCCAGGTCCAGACGGCCTTACCTTGGCATACTATAAGAAACTTGGCCCTGAACTCCGCCCCAGACTGTTGAAAGTTTTCAATTCTCTTACCGATGGCTCAGCCCTTTGTCGTGACTCCCTGCGTGCTCACATAGCAGTTATCCCCAAACCGGGAAAAGACCCTCTTCTGTGCTCTAACTACCGCCCCATTTCGCTAATCAATGTTGACCTAAAAATTTTAGCCAAGATCCTGGCGACCCGTTTATCGCCCTTGCTAGGAAATATTATTCACCCGGATCAAGCTGGATTTTTACCCGGCCGTGAGGCTCGAGATAATACTACCAAAGCTATCAACCTCATGTATGGGGCTAAACGATCGGGCTCTCCTCTCATGCTTCTTTCAACTGACGCCGAGAAAGCCTTCGACAGGGTCAACTGGCGGTTCATGGAAGAGACCTTGTTACATATTGGTCTTGGACACCGCATGATGAGTTGGATCATGGCTCTATACTCTCTCCCTACAGCGATGGTCAGGGTGAACGGTTTACTGTCCCAGTCCTTCCCTATCCGAAATGGCACTAGGCAAGGTTGCCCCCTTTCGCCTCTCATTTTCGTCTTGACTCTTGAACCCTTCCTCCGCCAGGTTCGAGCCGATCCGAACATCTCAGGTGCTGCTCATTCTTCCCGTTTATATAAAGTGGCGGCGTATGCAGATGACTTGCTATTTTTTCTCTCCTCCCCGCATGTCTCTCTTCCGGCTCTGATGCTCGCCTTTCAGGCTTACTCGACCCTTTCAAACTTTAAAATCAACTTTTCGAAGTCGGAAGCCCTTAATGTGACCCTTTCTTCCTCAGCGGCCACCTCATTGAGTCAATCTTTCCCTTTTCATTGGGCCCCCACTTCTCTCAAGTATTTGGGGGTTTATCTTACTCCGGATCCGAAAGATCTCTTTCGTTGCAACTTCCCCCCACTTCTGGCGTCTATCAGGGCTGATTGTACTCGATGGTCCACTGGAGCCTTTACCTGGTTCGGGAGATGCGCGATTTTTAAAATGAACATTCTCCCTCGTCTTCTCTACTTGATGCAGACGCTTCCCATTCACATTCCTCTGTCTTTTCTTAGATCCCTCACTTCCATCCAACTGAAGTTCATCTGGTCGGGCAGACCCGCCCGAGTGAGTAAGGCTTTTCTCTTTCGTCCCAAGAGATGTGGTGGTTTATCGCTTCCGGACCTGAAGTCCTATTATTTGGCTACCCACCTGACTCGTGTCGTGGACTGGTGTAGGCATGCTGTTTCTAAACCTTGGGTCTACATCGAACAGGCATTCTCTCCTATCCCTTTGCAGGTTGCCCCATGGTTGGACTCCTCCTCATTGTCATCTCTCTTTTCTCACCCTACCCTTGGTCCCACGCTTCGGATTTGCTCCAGGGGCCTTGTTCGCTCCACTCTCCTCCCTAAGGATTCCGCTTTCTTCCCAGTGCTGGGCAATCCTGCCTTTCCACCTGGAATGTTTGATCGAGTTTTCCGTAATTGGCGCCGTCATGGGATTTTTCGTGCCTGTCACTTCCAGGACGCAGGGAGATGGAATACACTTCTGAACTCCCAGGCCCCTCCTGAGTTGCCCCCTTTGGATGCTTGGCGGGGGATGCAACTTCGTCACTTTTTGCATTCTCTCCCTGCTCCTACTGAGTTCCGTGTCGAACCTACCCCCTTGGAGAAGATTTGTGTTGGCGCTGGCCCCCTCCGCCACTCCCTCTCGCTCACTTACCAGATCCTGGTTGAACCTCCGGAGGACTTTGTTCCACCGTTCTTGCTGAAATGGGAATCTGACTTATCCCTTTCCCTCTCTCAGGAACAGCGTAGGCGTATTTTTTGCCTTTCTCATACTGCCTCCATCAGCTCTCGCCACCAGGAGGCCAGCTACAAAATCTTGTCCCGATGGTATAGGGTTCCTACGAGACTCCATGCTATGTTCCCTCAGGTCTCCCCATTATGTTGGCGCTGTGGCGACGAGGAAGGCACGTTGCTACACATTTTTTGGTCCTGTCCTGCCCTTTTGTCCTTCTGGGAGGGGGTCAAACGGATAACCCTCCAGCTTACTGAAACTTCTCACCATTTGGGCCCTGCCTTGTTCCTCCTTAATCATTGTGAGTCTTCTGTAAAGGTCTTTAAGCGTTCCCTGCTTAGATTCCTGATCCTCGCTGCCCGGGCTTGTATCCCCCTTTTTTGGAAACGAGTGGATCCTCCTCCTCTCTCCCTCTGGATTTCGAAGGTCAACGAGATAATGCACATGGAAAATCTCACGTCTTTCCTGCATGGTACGACTGAGGCGTACATCAAAACCTGGTTCTACTGGTTCAGGTTTCAACAGTCTGCAGAGTACCGGACGCTCCTGGGCTCTGACCCCTCCTCTGATTGATACTCTTGTTGTTCATTTCAAGTATTTGACCGGTGGTTGCTCCCGAGCCCTTCCCAACTGGCTGTGGTATGGTTGACCTGACGAGCGCTCTCGCTGGTTTCCTGACTGCTCACACTCACCCCTACCTACCCTTTCACCCTCTATGTTTAGTCCTCTCCCCCACCCACCTGTCCCACTAACCCACTCCCTCCTCCTCCCCCCCCTTTTTGTTTTGTTTTTTCTCTATGTTGCTTTCTTTGTTTTTATTTTTTCTTGTGTTGCACTGTGTGCTTTTTTGTTCGCAGGGCGGATGTTCGCCTTGTTTCTTGTAATTGTCTTTTCTTATTGTATAAAACAGGAAAAATTTTCAATAAAAATTTGAGTTACAAAAAAAAGAAAGTTGGGAGAGCCTACTAATATTATATATATATATTTGGGTCCCGGATTGAAAGATAGGCTACTTGGTATTCCCATACACACCCGGAATTCACGTACGCGGTGATCTTCGCTTCGGCATTCCCTGAAGGACCTGAGATAACGTCATCCCAGGCCCTTCAGCCGCTCACCCGGTTGGCTGGCGCTTCTGTGTGGGCAGAGCTAACAGACTGCCAGCAAGCAGAACAACATGGCGTCGCTGCGCGCTCCGGCCCGTACGGAACAAGCGACAAGATGTGCATTGGCTGTCCCGCCTGTGTTTGCTCACTGCGAGATCCAAGTACTCTGCCGCAGCCGGGGAGGGGATCGCCTGTACCGCTGTCTGGAACGCCTGTTCGGCCTGCTGTCCCGCACCCACTGCGGATTAGGGGGCCTGCATGTAACTCGGGATGTAGTGGTCGCACACAGTGTCGTGGAACAAGCTCTGGTGAGTACGCCATATCATTCGGCCACTGCACAGTGCATGTGATGGCAGGGGACTTAAGGGAGTTTGCAGAGGGGGCCCAGCTAAGGAGAGGGGGGTTGGAGGTAAGGGGAGGTGCCGTTCAGGTGGGGGACATAGGAGAGGGGATCCGCAGGAAAAGGGAGGCTGAGGAAGTAGGCCTGGAGGGGAGGGGCATGAGCACTAGGAGACGAGGGTGGCGGGGGGGCGCCACGAGCAGCCGGGAGGTAGAGAAACCGTGGGGACTGGCGAGGAGCAAAGGAGGCAGGGGCGCGCAGGACTGGATGTGGCGGCACACGGCAGGTCATGACCAATGCCGAATACCTGCATATCAGCGGTTCAACGTCCACGCCAACCCGCAGACGAAGTCGCAGGCAAATGCTAGTATGTATAGCATCCCCTGATGCCACGCATGGCACATTACTTCCCAGACTCAACATGTAGAGCACTACCTTCCCTTGATGTCCCTTATATTGCTTCTCCATATATAACTCCATATATACTGTAGCTCCTCACCTACTCCAATGCCATTCATATGATATTACCTTCTTATATATTGTATACTGTGACATTGATGCTACATTTTGCACATTACCTCCTTGACACTGTATATAGTGAATTACCTTCCTAATGTCATAAAAAGAACATTGCCTTCTTCTGATGTCTCATAGAGTTCAGTACTTCCTTAATGTCACCTATCTCAGTATATCTCCCTGATGCCATGTGTAATACACTCTGTTTCTGGTGCCACATATAGCACACTGTATATTGGGCATTACCTTTTTAACTCCGTCTACAACTCCATGAAACAATAGGACAATGTGACTTAGTATGGGTAACTATATGGGCAACAACTATCATTTACTGCTTGGAGTTTGTTATAAGCCACTAAACATACAGTGGTTTGCAAAAGTATTCCTACCCCTTGAGCTTTTTCACATTTTGTCACCTTACAACCACAAACTTAAATATATTTTATTGAGATTTTAAGTGAGAGACCAACACAAAGTATCAGATAATTGTAAAGAGGAACGAAAATGATACATGGTTTACAAAATTTTAATCAAATAAAAATCTGTGTAACATTGAAAAGTATTCAGCCCCCCTGTATTCTGATACTCCTAAATAAAAATCCAGTGCTCACAATTGCCTTCAGAAGTCACTTAATGTGTTAATAGAGTCCAGCTGTGTGTAATTTAGTCTCAATATAAATACACCTGTTCTGTAAAGGTCTCAGTGGTTTGTTAGAGAACACTAGTGAACAAACAGCATCAAGAAGACCAAGGAACCCACCAGACAGATCAGAGATAAAGTTGTGGAGAAGTTTCATGCAGGGTTAGGTTATAAAAACAAATCCCAAGCTTTGAGCATCCCAAGAAGCACTGTTCAATCCATCATCCAAAAACGGCAAAAATATTCTACAACTGCAAACCCACCAAAATAATGGCCGTCCAGCTAAACTGACAGATCAAGTAAGGAGAGCACTGGTCAGAGAAGCAGCCAAAAGACTCATGGTCACTCTGGAGGAGCTGCAGACATCCACAGCTCAGGTGGGAGACTCTGTCCAGAGGACAACTATAAGTCGTGCACTCCACAAATCTGGCCTTTATGGAAGAGTGGCAAGAAGAAACCATAAAACATAAGAAGTGCCATTTACAGTTTGCCACAAGCCATATAGGGGACACAGCAAACATGTGGAAGAAGGTGTGCTGGTCAGATGAGACCAAAGTGGAACTTTTTGGCCTAAATGCGAAGCGCAGAAAAGTAACCCTGCTCATCCCCCTGCCCACACCATCCCCACTGTGACACATGGCAGGGGCAGAATCATACTGTGGAGAGGCTATACTTCAGCAGGGACAGGGAGGCTGGTCAGAGTTGATGGGAAGATGGATGGAGCTAAATGCAGGACAATCCTGGAAGAAAACCTATTAGAGGCTGCAAAAGACGTGAGACTGGGAAGGAGATTCAACTTCTGGCAAGACAATGACCCTAAACCTACAACCAGAGCTACAGGAATGGTTTAGAGCAAAGAATATTCATGTGTTAGAATGACCCAGTCACAGTCCAGACCTAAATCCCATTGAGTATCTGTGGCAAGACATGACAATTGCTGCTCACAGATGTCACCATCCAATCTGGCTTGAGCTTCAGCTACTTTACAAAGAAGAATGGGCAAAAATCTCAGACTCCAGATGCTCAAAGCTGGTAGAGACAGACCCTAAAAGACTTATAGCTGCAATTGCAGGGAAAGGCAGCTCTACAAAGTATCTATATGGAGGGCTGAAGACTTTTGCACATCACACTCTTCAGATTTTTATTTGATTAAAAGTTTGTAAACCAGGTATCATTTACCTTCCGCTTCACAATTATCTGCTACTTTGTGTTGGTCTAACACTTAAAATCTCAATAAAATACATTTAAGATAAGGTGTAAGGTGACAAAATGTGAAAAAATCCAAGGGGTAGGAATACTTTTGCCAGGCAGTATAGCTGGATAGAATAGAATATGTTGATGTAATAATAGGTTCACATCTGCGCTGGGCTCTCTGGGTTGATCAGGTCCACCGGGGAGCGCGAATAATGGTGAGCCTGACAGCAATAACAGCTGTTACCTGCGAACACCAGCAGGCCCCATAGGCTATAATGGGGTCCATCAGGTATATGCTGTCTTTATACTGAAACCAGTGAAGAGCAAAGTCTGCCGTATAGGACTTTTCTCTCTGCCAATTTCTGGTGGGTTTTGCAGCCGAGTTTCCAGGAACTCTGACACATAGGAGAACTTAGCCTATGTGGTTGTGCTAAATTCAGAATTGCTATGTCTCCCAGAATGTACAGAAAATTCACGGAAAAGAGGAGACCTCCTGGAAGAGCGGGTAAATCTCTCAGATATCTTATTGTTCCACTCCTTAGAATAAGGGACGGTAACTGATCTTGGAAGCCTGGATAAACTACTTATTAACATATGCAGGGCAAGATTCAGTCATTCCAAGAACTGTAGAAAGGACGGCAGGACATTCGTTACATGTGGAGTAAAAGCAATGAAGTCATCAGTATATGAAAGGGTTACAGTTACAGGGCTGAAACTATGACATGGCAGACCACAAGAGGTAGTAATGGCATATACAGCACTTACATGCTTATCTAATGAGAAATAGTATTGAGGGTTATATAGTTCATTGGCAATGGCTGGTTTTGTGCATTGTTTTCCTCTAGGTCATACAGATAGGCCAGAAAATGATAAGATTTAATGGACTGGTCTATTCCCAGCCTTAGGCTCCACGACTGTGTTCTTTGTCACTGTCCAAATCATATTTTTCATGACTAGTACACTGACCGTTTCATTTCTATGGCCACTTATACACGACCACTTATTATCATGGCCTGTGTATGTGGCTATAAACCCGCGGCAATACTCAGGACATGTCCTATACCTGTATGTTATTTCTCCCGGGCTCACTGACAGCATCCATATGCTTTTGGTGCTGTTTAATCACAGCTAGGATACAAGCACACGGTCATGTACATATAGCCTAAGTAATAATCCTAATATAAATGTAAAAGTTTGTATGTTTGTATGTTTGTTCCTCAATCACGCAAAAACGGATTTGAATGAAATTCCGCACACAGATAGATTGTAACCTCGATTAAACTATAGACTACTTTTTATTCTGGTAAATGAAATGGCTTCACGACTGTTATGAATTTATGTTCACATACTATATTAAACAGCTCTTAGCAGCACCTTATCTCTATGTGTAAACATACCCTAACCCTCAGTGTGTATACACATTTGCATATTATCTGATCTGCTACAGCGCTGACCAAACGACATGGGCAAACACCTTTAATCCAAATTGGCAGTTTGCCAATTGTAAACATGCGTGGAAAAAGAAAATCTAATTTGTCACAAACAACGAGAGCTATGAAGGTAGCCAGAAGTCACACAGTTCTCCTCAAGCGCAGCTAAGGGGGATTATCAACGCCAACAGCACACTCATTATATGGTGTCCCAGTGAGCTGCTGAGATGCCAGAACAATCATGGGCATAGCGCAAGGAACGAGTTAAGCGGCAGTCCGGCTTGAGAGCTGCTGAAACACCGGAGCATGCGGATCATCAACACCAACAACATGCTCATTATATGATGTTCCAGCGAGATGCTAAGATGCCGGAACAATCACAGGCACAGTGCAAGAAACAAGTTCAGTGGCAGGCCAGCTTGAGAGCTGCCCAAACACCGGAGCATGCGGATCCTCAGCGTCAACAACACGCGAGCTGATGAGATGTCGGAACAATCATGGGCACAGCGCGAGGAACGAATTCAGCGGCAGGCCAGCTTCACAGCTGTCGAAATGCTGGAGCAGGCAGATCATCAACACCAACAACACGCTTATTATATGGCGTCCCAGCGAGCTGCTGACATGCCAGAACATTCACAGGCACGGTATGAGGAACAAGTTCAGCAGCAAGACAGCATGACAGCTTCCGAAATGCCAGAGCAGGCAAACCATCGACGGCAGCAATTTGCTGAATATAGGCGGATCATTGACGCCAACAACCCGCAGACGAACTTGCGGGCAGAGGCTAGTGTCAGAATATAAATTTAATGTTGTTGTACCTAATATCTACCACTAGATGTCAGGAGACACTGTATAAAAAAGTAACTAATACAGAGTCCTACTATGATACTGAACATAGTGAAATATTTCTGGATATATCACATTAGTGTTTAATAGTTATTAAGCGAACACATTGAAAATTATGAATGAACCAAGAATAATTCCGTTTTCTGGACTAAATGCCAGACGTTATGTTCACTAGTTCACCATAGAGAACCCAGTTTTAGAGACTCCAACCAGGTTGACTTGTAGCCTTTGATACATGTTTTAGAGAGGACCTGTCACCTCTTCTGGAGATGTATGTGATAGTAAATGACTGTAATAATTTTTCATGGTGTTCTCTGATATTCCTCCTAGAAATCCTACTATTATAGATGTGAAAGTTTGTATGTTTGTTACTCGATCACGCATAAACGGCTGAACGGATTTAGATTAAATTTAGCACATAGATAATTTGTAACCTCGGTTAACACATAGGCTACTTTTTATCCCAGTAAATGACATGGCTTCACGACTGTTATGAATTTATGTTCACATACTATATTACACTGCTCTTGCAGCAGCTTATCTCAGGTTCTGATAAAGCCAGGTCTGTTATCTCTCTGTGTAAACACACAGCTAACCTTCAGTCCATTGTGTACATGCATTTGCATATTATCTGATCTGCTGCAGGCAACATGCTGGCACACTAGATGGGAAAACACCTTTAATCCAAATTGGCAGTTTGCACATTTAAACATGCCTGGATAAAGAAAATCTAATTTGTCCCAAAATTCTAGAACAACAAGAGCTATGAAGGTAGCCAGAAGTCAACAGAGTTCTCCTCAAGTGGAGCTGTTGGGGATCATTGACGCCAACAACACGCTCATTATGTGGTGTCCCAGCAAGGTGCTGAGATGCCGGAACAATCATTTTTTGAGCCAAAGCCCAGAGTGGATTCAGCAAAATGGAGAAGTATAATTACTTTCTATATATTTCAAAAAATCGCCACAAAATCTGCAACAAAAGAAGCTGTGTTTCCGCAACGTGGGGCCTCAGCCAGAGGGAGCCTTCACACGGAGTAAACGCGCGTGTATTTTTGCAAAATAAACGTGTAAAAATAAGACTCCCATTGACTTCACTGACATTTTATAGGCGTATTATTACACGTCAACTCAATGTCAAGTTAATGGGAGTCTTATTTTTACACGTGTATTTTGCAAAAATACACGCGCGTTTACTCCGTGTGAAGGCTCCCTAAGACTGTGTTCCCATGGATGTGTCTGGAGTGAAATTGTTGCACTGCAGAAAAATAACGAAGGCTGTTACTTGTTTATTGTTTTAGAGTGAGGACACGGGATCTATCTGGATCCTGTTGTAGTGGCCATTTTACAGGATGATGAAATGACTGGGACGAGAACAGCACCAAATTTTAACTCTTCATTATGCATTTGTTGTGATTTCTTTAATGGTGACTTTACTTTAATATTCTAGCAATGTATCAGTCACGTATCAAAAGTTTGCCTTGGTGTGCATTGTACAACACATCTGAAATCGCCATGAAAGCAATCATTGAAATTAAAAAAGCAAAGCTATTGTTGAGGAAATCTGGCAGCAGCTTATTCCCCTGAGACGAGAAGGATCAGACAATAGCCTTTTCCTTCCATCCTCCAATATCTGCCATTGGAAATAGTTGTGACACCCTACACAGATTTGATGGACAGCCAGTGCTGCAAAAATTCTCCAACATGAATCTAATGTGTATGGTCACATCTGACATTGAGCTAAGAACTGGCATATATGACCCTTCAGCACCTCACTAGACAAGGAAGCCCATGAGTAGTTGCAATAGAGTTACACAATACATCAGACAGGATTAGTTCATCTGCACCATTGTGACAAAACAAAAGATAACAAATATGATAAGAATTTTATATGATGGATGATCCATTTTGGTCGTGTTGGCCAATTACATTAACTCTTTATTATAAAGACCAGATGTCAATGGTTAAATTAAACATAAAACTTGGTGTAAGTGTGCCTTTACCCTGTAGCTTTCACTGGGCATAGAATAATATACAATACAGAAGTAAAACTCTTATTCTGCTGCATTGCAACATGTTGGGTGAGGAGTAAATAATAGACAATTATTCAAAAAGATCGATATTTATTTTAGCAAATATTCCATTGAATCGATTCCAAGCTAAGTGTTTCCACGTTCAGTCATGGCTCAGTCATTGGGCCAGAGGGTGTCATCCACAGGTCGAGGCAGCTGGGAGGGTCCCGGCACATCTCATGCTGAAAGCTCTGTGGCTCTGGTTTGTGTCTGTTCCTGATGTGCAGCAGATGTGTTCAGCTGGGGTTTGGCTCACAGCAAACATCCCATGATCCTAAACCAGCCTGGGTGGCACCATGGTACCAATATCGTGCAACCGCTCGCTCCCAAGATAATTGTATGACATTCCAGTACTGAGAATATAAAAACCATATTAGCAGGAAGAGACTGGGACACAGACACATAGACAGGGAGGAGAGATTGTGATCTATAGTACAAGGAGCAAAGAGGAGAGCCAGGGAGATTATAAATGGAGAGGGTGAGACGCGGTGATGACAGGAGGGCTAGAGATGGAGTCATTGTGAATCTGGACAATATATTGTGTCATCCGCGACTTATATGTATTGTACATAGTCAGCTTTTATTTAATGGGAAGTTAAATTAAATATATATATATATATATATATATATATATATATGCTGTATATAACTTTTCATTAATATAAATGAACATAAAAGCTGACTGTGTACAATACATATAAGACGCGAATGACACTATATATATATATATATATATATATATATATATATATATATATATATATATACATAATATACTTTCATCTCAACTAGGTTTTTTCATCATTATGTGGTGACATTATTCACGAATAAGGTTTTCATGAAGGTTTTCAAGAAAACAATGGGTCAGAAGGGGTAATATCTCTATTAGGGAGAAATTGGTACAGGGACTTATTTAGATCCTGCCCTCCTAAGAATTCTGGGTAAGGAATACAAATAAGACCTCATTGGTGAAAATGAAAAATTTGCTCCCAGCGCCACCTATTGGATGATAGCTCCCTATAGATTAATACCTGGTTTTCAAAGGAACTTAAGGGTATAATTTGTGACTAATAGACAATCCAGTATGTCTCCTCCAAAAGGAAGAGAGTCCCATTTGTAGACAGCTGTTTGGAAGTTTTTACCTCTCACCAGTGCAATATAAGGTGTCAGAGGTGATGATATGGTTGAGAAGACCATGCATGTCGTGCTAATAATTCTGGATAAGACTAGGTTTACACCTGCACTTGGCTCTCTATAATTCGGGTCTGCCGATGACCACTAAAACAGTGGTTACATGCGGACCCCGTGGACCCCATAGACTTTTCTTGCTGCCAATTTCCAGTAGTTTATGTGGCAGAGTCACCAACGGCACCGATGTGACCTAGTCTAAGGAATACAAATAAGGTCTCATTGGCGAAGAAGAGGAAACAGCTGTCTGCGGATGGGACTTTCTTCCTTCTTCAGGAACCATACTGACTTGGCTATCATACATAGTTTATGGAATGAGGTGCCTTTGAAAACCAGGTATTAATCTATAGGGAGTTACCTTCCAATAGGTGGTGCTAGGAGAAAATTCCACTTTTACATTAACAAGGTCTTGTTTGTATAGTATATTAAGGAGACAATAGAAGAGACACTGAGAAATGCTACTAATCTGGCAGTAATTTCTCTCATCCATCATAGTAGCCTTGTCCCTGATAGTCTGAAGTCCACAGTAGTAGTTCTACAAAAGTGGCTTTGGCAGCTTTGTGGTGACACTTTGGCGGCTCCATTCTGTCTCCAGGACGTGTCAATGTTGTATCACAGGCACTACCATCATCTCAATTTTAGAGCACCTGTTAGGATTGCACAGCTATGTCATGTCCGGGTGTAGACGAGTACTGTAGATAGTTAAATCTGAGTGATATCGCATTGTGGGCTCTTAAATTTGATCAAATACTTCGCCAAGAACCTTAGCTTAGATAGATAATGATTAAGGCTGCCTTCACATGGAGTAACGTGGGGCTTGTGAAAATCCTCTTTTACAGCTGTACACGAAAGCCGGCGTTACGAGCGCTCCCATTGAAGTGAATGGGAAGTGTTCGGGAGTCTTCCGCAGCGCTCTTGTGTATGGCTGTGAATGAGGATTTTTACAAGCCCGGCGTAACTCCGTGTGAAAGCAGCCTTAGGCAGTAATGCTGTTTTTCATAAACGTATATGAAAAGTGCAACTTTTTTTGAGTATATAGTGAGATAGATTGATATATAACCTACTTGGTAAAGGCTGTCATGTAACATTAGGTTTCACTTACAGCGACTACTGCAGGAGAATTGGCTGGCCATGACTTCCACTGGCAATGTCAGCTGTCTGGCAGGGTGGTGGGAACAGGATAAGGACATGGGATGACCATCTGTCTACAAGTGGTTGTCTCCTCTTTAGTAGGACACCCACGGAGGTGCATGAGGCCGTACTGTACCTCCAAATTCCCTTCAATGACTTATGCACAAACCAATTCATTTTCAAAAGCATTAAATCTAGTTGATAATACATGCAATATAGCAACTGACAGAGCATGGTACAGTCAGACTATACTATTCGGTGTTCCAGACAATATTTTCATTGTAAAACAGTGCGTATTTCTGATTGTTTATATACAGACAACATATTCACTGTACAGTTATCATCATTCAGATCACTATATGGAAGCTAAGTAACCTATCAACATTGCTTCATTGTGGGAAGAAGCCAGGGAACCCACAGAAAACCCATCTAACACAGCATACAACCTCCATACTGATGTTGTCCTTGGCTAAATTCAAAGGTAGGATCACAGTGTTAGGGTGCATTCACACTAAGTATACGCTGAACTGATTCTGAACGTAAAACACGTTCAGAATCAGTGCGTACAAAGAAGATCCCATTCATTCATCCCATTCATTCCAGATGTAGCTGTCCATGTGCATGAGTTGTCTATGTACTTTGCACACGGAGCTCCGCTAAGTGCTGCGGCCACTCTATTACTGACATTGGTCAGTCTACCTGCACATCATCTACTATAAAGCATGCAGGTAGAGGGATCGCTATATGCCAAAGGCAGGGGTGAACCTAGACAGAAAGCCGCCCCCCCCCCCTCCCCCAGGAGGAGGGGTGGAGCGGAGGGGGCGTGGCGGAGGGAATGGGGCCGAGTGGAGGGGGCGGGGCAGACGGGCGGCGTTAGCAGGCAGGGAGAGGACCTGCTCTCTGCTAAGTGTGAGGGGAGGCCGCTGGAACAGCGCTGCGTCCAGAGGGCCTCCCCAATCCACCGCTCGCTTCCCATGCCGGGCTGCCGAGACAGTGATGCTAAGCCAGTCCAGGACAGCTTGTCCTGGACTGGCTTAGTTCAGTAAAAATGCGGACCCCCCCCCCCCCCCCCCCGGGGCCCTGGCATAGCGGTCGCTTCAGGTCGCCTCATGAAAGGTGCGGCACTGGCCAAAGGCTGTTTATTCTTGGGAAGTCCAAGGCCATCAGTATACTGATCCCAGGGCTGCACTTTTTTTTTTAGCAGAGATAAATGCAACCAAAGGCTTGTCTTCCATACCCATATCATGTACAGTCCTATGAAAAAGTTTGGGCACCCCTATTAATCTTAATCATTTTTAGTTCTAAATATTTTGGTATTTGCAACAGCCATTTCAGTTTGATATATCTAATAACTGATGGACACAGTAATATTTCAGGATTGAAATGAGGTTTATTGTACTAACAGAAAATGTGCAATATGCATTAAACCAAAATTTGACCGTGCAAAAGTATGGGCACCTCAACAGAAAAGGGACATTAATATTTAGTAGATCCTCCTTTTGCAAAGATAACAGCCTCTAGTCGCTTCCTGTAGCTTTTAATCAGTTCCTGGATCCTGGATAAAGGTATTTTGGACAAACAATTCAAGTTCAGTTAAGTTAGATGGTCGCCGAGCATGGACAGCCCGCTTCAAATCATCCCACAGATGTTCAATGATATTCAGGTCTGGGGACTGGGATGGCCATTCCAGAACATTGTAATTGTTCCTCTGCATGAATGCCTGAGGATTTGGAGCGTTGTTTTGGATCATTGTCTTGCTGAAATATCCATCCCCGGCGTAACTTCAACTTCGTCACTGATTCTTGAACATTATTCTCAAGAATCTGCTGATACTGAGTGGAATCCATGCGACCCTCAACTTTAACAAGATTCCCGATGCCGGCATTGGCCACATAGCCCCAAAGCATGATGGAACCTCCACCAAATTTTACAGTGGGTAGCATGTGTTTTTCTTGGAATGCTGTTTCTTTTTGGACGCCATGCATAACGCCTTTTTTTATAACCAAACAACTCAATTTTTGTTTCCAAAATGAAGCTGCCTTGTCCAAATGTGCTTTTTCATACCTCAGGCAACTCTATTTGTGGCGTACGTGCAGAAACGGCTTCTTTCTCATCACTCTCCCATACAGCTTCTATTTGTGCAAAGTGCGCTGTATAGTTGACCGATGCACAGTGACACCATCTGCAGCAAGATGATGCTGAAGCTCTTTGGAGGTGGTCTGTGGATTGTCCTTGACTGTTCTCACCATTCTTCTTCTCTGCCTTTCTGATATTTTTCTTGGCCTGCCACTTCTGGGCTTAACAAGAACTGTCCCTGTGGTCTTCCATTTCCTTACTATGTTCCTCACAGTGGAAACTGACAGGTTAAATCTCTGAGACAACTTTTTGTATCCTTCCCCTGAACAACTATGTTGAACAATCTTTGTTTTCAGATCATTTGAGAGTTGTTTTGAGTAGCCCATGATGCCACTCTTCAGAGGAGATTCAAATAGGAGATCAACTTGCAATTGGCCACCTTAAATACCTTTTCTTATGATTGGATACATCTGGCTATGAAGTTCAAAGCTCACTGAGGTTACAAAACCAATTTTGTGCTTCAGTAAGTCAGTAAAAAGTAGTTAGGGGAATTCAAATCAATAAAATGATAAGGGTGCCCATACTTTTTCACCGGTCAAATTTTGGTTTAATGCATATTGCACATTTTCTGTTAGTACAATAAACCTCATTTCAATCCTGAAATATTACTGTGTCCATCAGTTATTAGATATATCAAACTGAAATGGCTGTTGCAAACACCAAAATATTTAGAACAAAAAATGATTAAGATTAATAGGGGTGCCCAAACTTTTTCATAGGACTGTATATCACACTATATACTAAACCTTATCATGAATATATACTTGAAGTCTATCTGGAAGTCTATCTAACCACCGTGAGATTCTCTATTTCAGGCCTCACGCACACAACCGTAGTTTATTATTCGCAAATACGGATTCACAATTGCAGACAATAAATGGGTCCATTCTTTTCTATGAGCCCATACACTCAGCAGTAGTTTTCGCATTAAATATGGAGCAGGACCTATACCTGTCTATTTTGATGTCTCTCTCCTTTCATACAAGTGCATGGGTCAGTGAAAATCACATATATCACACAGGTACCAATCCATATGCCATCTTTTCTGTTTTTACTGACCAGTACACTGCACACGGCCTGAACTGTGAAGAGCAACTGCAAACCGCACAATACTAAGCCAAGGTCAGAGCTTATGGCTCAATAATCGCCATATTGGGCAAAAATTAAATTCATCGGTGTGTTGGAGAATAAGAAGGTTGAAATCTAATAGTAACATCAATGAGAAAAGGAGCAAAAAAGTCCGATAATCCTCCTGCTGGATCTGAACCAATAGGTTTTACATGAAACCTCCCAAAATGTCTGCATTAAAGAGGATCTGTCATATGTCACTCCTGGATCTGTTTTAGTAAAATTATCATAGGAATGTGAGAATAAATTGACAACTATGTCACTATTCCATTGTATATGAGGTGTGTACCTATACTGTCTGACAATGGCAGCACTGAATGTATAGTGTGAGATGGCCTAGGGACATATATCAAACTAGTAACACCCAGATGTCAATTTAAATATACAGTAACAATCCAAAAAGAAATGCAGGTCCTCAGCACTGAGGTACGTATAAAAAAATTTCTTTATTCCATCAGTTTAAAAATAGGCCCGCTTAAATATACAGTGTTGGCCAAAAGTATTGGCACCCCTGCAATTCTGTCAGATAATACTCATTTTCTTCCAGAAAATTATTGCAATCACAAATTCTTTGCTATTATTATCTTCATTTAATTTGTCTTCAATGGAAAACCACAAAAAGAATTGTCAAAAAGCCAAATTGGATATAATTCCACACCAAACATAAAAAGGGGATGGACAAAAGTATTGGCACTGTTTGAAAAATCATGTGATGCTTCTCTAATATGTGTAATTAACAGCACCTGTTACTTACCTGAGGCACCTAACAGGTGGTGGCAATAACTAAATCAAACTTGAAGCCAACGGGGCCACACGGTGGCTCAGTGGTTAGCACTGCAGCCTTGCAGCGCTGGAGTCCTGGTGTTCAAATCCTGCCAAGGGCGTAAAACCATCTGCAAGGAGTTTGTATGTTCTCCCCGTGTTTGCATGGATTTCCATCCCATATTCCAAAAAGACATACTGAGAGGGAAAAATGTACATTGTGAGCTCTATGTGGGGCTCACAATCTATATTAAAAAAAAAAAAACAACAACTTGCAGCCAGTTGGCCAATACATTTGGCCAACACTGTACATTTCTAGGAGGAATAACAGAGGAGCGGTACTATGCAGAGTTATATGGAAAGAGGCAATTGTTATTTCATGGGGAATACTAGCATTTGACAAATTGATTCCACCATTGTATCCAATGGACAAGCAAGTTCGTATATTGCTGAATATTGGAACGCAATGAATCAATGCCAATTCCTATACATGGGTGATGCTCAATTTCCTGTCATACAATATCTCACTTTATTGAGAGAGATTGTATGTGGTTAACAAGTAGTGTCCATGTTTTTTAGAGGACATCTGATAAAGAGTGAAATCTTTTTATGACACTTTATAGGAGTTTCCAATGTCTATACTGATTTAGATCCATAATGTCCCGTATATTCATCCATGATAGATGTCTTATGAACTTGGCCATTATTTTCTTAATCATATTTGCCATTTTTTCAATGCTAAAAACATTCATTTTTAGGGAACATCACCCTAAGTGTTCTTGATAATAGGGAGGGAAGTGACCCTTCAAATGACCCTTTAAATATCAAAATAATTATTATTTAGGATCCTTTCCCCAGAAATCTCTTCCCGGGGGAATAAATCCATCAGATAAATGGATATTATTACCCAAATTACCAGTGATCATGGTGAGGTCTCGTATTTACACAGGTGGGCAGGAGGTTAGCTAAACCTGCTCATTCTCACCACTTAAGAGGTCCACAAAAAGATGACGTTCGCTCAGATATCACTGCAGTTGTCCGCCTGTAACTTATTAGATAGGAATTCTAGCTGAGGATATTATAAATATTTCCGGGGGATATCCCTCTTCCTCAATACATGTCCCATTGAGTCTTTAAATCCCAAGTTGAGCTTTCTGCCTTTTGAAGTGGGATTGGACAGGGTGTGAGAGGACAGAAGAGCAAATCTGTACAACTTCATGGAGTCGAACCATAAAACACTGCGGACTCCAAGTCTTACTCAGCAGAAGCCAGAAACTGCTAATAAGATTGAAACATCTGTCCTCAAGTTGGAGCAATAGGTTTGCATCTTCACGTGACTGTATCTCTGAGTCTGCCCTACAGTTACTGCGCTGCTATATTTTTCTCCATAGGGCAATAACAGGTTTTGATGCAGGAATATTGCTGATAGCACAAGTCTTCCCATAATTCCCCGCACGGGGTTTTGCTGAGTGTGAAACCGTTGGTGTTGCACTGGCGGTGAACCTACAGCTGTATACTTATTATGCTAGGATGAAAAGGCAGTCACAAGTTCTGTCCTATCTCCTGTGGACTTCAGGCAGTCACACATGAAGCAAGCCTGGGGATTGTATAGAATATTACAGCGTCGATCCTCGTTGCAAGAATATGTGTATCATAGTTTGAAAAAAATAAGACATCCTAGCCAGAGGGGATTATTATTATTCAGAAATTTTTCATACCCACAGACAACATGAAACATATATATATGAACTGCTGAGACTTGTTACCTATTAAAAAAAAATTGTATTAGTGCAAATGTTTCAATGCCCAAGTTATTTTATAGTATGAAAGATGACAATATGCACCAACAATGAGTTTAACCCACATAGCTCACTAGGATGAATGGCTCTGTCAAATGACCTTATAAGAAGGTAAAAATGGGTTCCCCAACAATGCCAATGTTCTAGAAACTTATAGTGTTTTTGTTGGTTACATGGGTATTCGTAGTACGCACCAGCTGGACCCCTCTGGTAAATAGTGAGCTGTTCATTATTTTTGGGTTACCTTGAGCTTGATCTGTTTTTATCTCTTTTTAAGTAAACATTATATATGCCATGTGTTATATGCCTTGTATACCATCATGTGTTATAATGTTATTTTCCAGGATGCCACCAGCAATATAATAGGTTTCTAGCTAAAGCCCATTACTATAGGCACTATAGAAGAGTATTTCTGCATAGTACATTTCATACATGTACAGTACATTTTTATTATATTATATGATATACTAGTATATATGCTTGTAAAAAAGTATGATGTGGCGGTCCAGTGGTTAAGTGTTGTGTCTCACTGATCTCAATTAACCCTGCCATGTAATATCACATACTACTTGCTGATGTACCCCTTTAGATCTTTTGGGAAGAGGAGGCTTTGTGATGTCTAGGCAATGTATCATGGGAGTAATTTAGCAAAGCATATCCTATGATAAGCTATGGCCCTATGCTGCGTCTTACACAGTGCGGACATACACTATAACTGACCTGCATGTGCATGTGCACCACTTCATGTTTAGATTTGCTGGTGTTACCTGTACAACCCCCTGTGATGTCTTCGAAAATGCACACAATGCATTACAGATGTACAGAGTGACTATGACCTGAAGAAGCGCTACCTCCAATGCTCACTGCCAATAGCCTTGTGTAGCCATAAAAAACCTTTACTAGGTCACTCAAGTCCAGGATTATTATTATACTGGAGACCTTGCTTATTGTTAATTGCCTAAAGGACACTTGTTTAATAACTTTACCATGCATCAGAAGTAAGTACCTATGTAGACAGAGACATAACTAGGAATGGCGGGGCCCCGTGGCGAAATTTTGACATGCCCCCCAAACCCCTCAAAAAAAAAAAAAAAAATCCCGACTGACCAAACACACCCTTGCATTCTTGCACACACTGCTGTGGCCCCTGCACACAGTATTATGCCCCATATTGGCCCCTGCACACAGTATTATGCCCCATATTGGCCCCTGCACACAGTATTATGTCCCATAGTGGCCCCTACACACAGTATTATGTCCCATAGTGGCCCCTGCACACAGTATTATGCCCCATATTGGCCCCTGCACACAGTATTATGCCCCATATTGGCCCCTGCACACAGTATTATGCCCCATAGTGGCCCTGCACACAGTATTATGCCCCATAGTGGTGTTTGCATACAGTATTATACCCCATTGTGGACCACCCATGAGCAATTATAACACTCTAGGGTCTTTTCAGACCCCATAATATAATAATCAGAGACCCAGGGGAGGATACAAACATAAAAAACACTGTTACTTTCCTCTCCCTGGCTCCGGTGCAGTCCCTGCTGATAAGATAATCCTTTAATAGTCCCACAATGGGGAAATTTCCGTGATACAGTTTCATAGATGTACAGTAGTATATAACTAGAGAGGAAAACACATACAAGCTCATGGCAGATAGAGAAATCCTAGGAATCATAGCAACTAAAAAAGAAAGAAACACAGACACACTGCAGGATCATTTAGTTCTCTGTGCGGATTGATGTTGTTAATAATAATAATAATAATAATAATAATAATAATATAGCCGAATGTGGTTGGAGGACATGAGGAGGGGGGGTCACAGCCTGTAGATATAACAGGCAGAAATTTTTTTTGCAGAGGTGGGGGACATATGCAGCTATCATGATAACATGTGGCAGTTCCTTTGGTAGGTAGTGAGATCTCCTGCTCACAGCTGATAGTTCGGTATCTTACATCAGCACTATTGTTCATTAACCACAAAAAAAATGCCCCAAATATCCTTCATCACAAGCCCTCCTCCTCCTTTCTTCTTACCACTATGTTCTACTGCCCAGAGAAGTCTGAAGCCATCCAGGTAGACAGGGTGCTGCTCTCTTGCCAAGCTTCCATAAACACATGGGTAGGTGGGTGATGGTAGGTTCCCAGGTTGTAACAGAGTCCCACATGTCCACATTTAAAGAAAGAAATACCAGTCAGCAGTAGGCATCTTCACACATCAGCAATAGACGCCATAAATCATCTCCTTGAAAAGAAGAAGTCCACACATCCATACAGGTTTCTCCTCCATGCCGCATGGTGAGACATGCTGTCCTTAGCTCCTGGGGGGATGGTAACAGGCACATGTGCACACAGGTCTTGAGTAATTGTCCATGCTTTAACAATAGATACAAAAGGAACAAAATACTCCACAGGGTCTTCCATTCGATTTATAGTTGCTAATTCATAGTGCTAGTTTGCTTGGTTACAGGATTCTTGAAGATACAGAGAAAAAGAGTGAAAAAGGAAAGATAAAGGTTGCTCTCAGCTTGGAGCTCTGTATCAAGCAGCCAGCCACTCAAGGGGGCGGCGCCATCTTCAATGACGTACAAGATGTCACGATATTGTGGCGCATAAGAACACAAGCCCTGGCCCATATGACGTCAGGTACGTCACAAAAGTAGGCCTGAAGACTGCCAAAGCCAGGAGAGGCAAGTAACAGTGTTTTATATGTTTCCTCACCTCCCCTGGGCCTCCGATCATTATACACGGGAATCTTTTCAGACCCCCGAGTATAATAATAGTGTTTGTGGGGCCCGCGGCGTCACTTATCATTCCTGGCTCCTGCATACAGCAGCCTCCACAGAAGGAGACGCAATGGCGGCTGCAAGCTGGAGCCAGGATCGGTAAATAAATAGGGACCGTTACCTGCTGAAGTTACTCCAGCAGGTAACGGCCTATTAAAAAAAAAAACAACGCAGCGGAAACGGCTGTTGCCGGGCCCCCTAATGTCCCGGGGCCTGCAGCAGCTGCTACACCACTGTATGTAGATACAACATCTTGAAATGGGACATTGCCTCAAGAGAGACTTTTGCTCCAAAGCTGTTCTATTACCATTGTGTTTCTGAATTGTATGAGAGTAAAATATCAACTTCCCACAAATGAGAGTGAGTTCTTTAGCCTGTACTAAACACAACTACATCACAGGTTTTGTTCAGTATAAGAACTACAAGGCGAGGCAGTGGCCTAAAGTTTCACCACCTGTTCCAAATGCACTGGAGGAACATAGAGACAATGGCAGGGTCATGGAGCAACATGAGATCAGCAACGAGAGTGTCCGCACCTCATAATAGCATCTGCTAGTTGCGGCAGGCATCCAGTGAATGGATGTTGTAGAGACTGAGATCAGTGACTGTTTCGCACTTTTATGGGACATTCATTCTTCCTTATCCACTCACAAGTAGCCATGATGTAAAATGCAACTCAATAGTGAGGCCTGTTTCCAACTGTGTATAAGGAGTCTTATACTGGAGTACTGGGTCTTACACTGCTGCAGATGTATACTGTGCCACCCTGGAGACCAATGCTCTGATGTCTTTTGACAGCCATTAGCGGGAACCTTTGAGCCCAGTGATCCATAGAGACTGTAATATGTTCAACTGGGTCACCAGGTTTCCGGGTGACACATTCTTGGAATTCAGGACCCCTATGCAGTCTGTATTAAGAACTAGAGATGAGCGAACACTAAAATGTTCGAGGTTCGAAATTCGATTCGAACAGCCGCTCAATGTTCGTGTGTTCGAACGGGTTTCGAACCCCATTATAGTCTATGGGGAACAGATACTCGTTAAGGGGGAAACCCAAATCCGTGTCTGGAGGGTCACCAAGTCCACTATGACACCCCAGGAAATGATGCCAACACCCTGGAATGACACTGGGACAGCAGGGGAAGCATGTCTGGGGGCATCTAACACACCAAAGACCCTCTATTACCCCAACATCACTGCCTAACAACTACACACTTTACACACTCAATACCACCTCTCTGACAGTAGGAAAACACCTTGAAACATGTGTATTTGGCACTTGCAGTGAGGAGAGCTTGTCACCAGCAGTGAATTTGGCCTTTGTAGTAAGTTGAGGTTGGCACCAACATTTGTTTTGAAAATCAGGGTGGATTGAGCCTCTAACCAGCAGAGTTTGGGCAAATTCATGATGGAGGGAGCCTCTAAACAGCCCAGTTTGGGCAAATTCATGGTGGAGGGAGCCTCTAAAAACCCCCAGTTTGGACCAATTCATGGTGGAGGGAGCCTCTAAAAACCCCAGTTTGGACCAATTCATGGTGGAGGGAGCCTCTAAACAGCCCAGTTTGGGCAAATTCATGGTGGAGGGAGCCTCTAACCAGCCCAGTTTGGACCAATTCATGGTGGAGGGAGCCTCTAAAAACCCCAGTTTGGACCAATTCATGGTGGAGGGAGCCTCTAAACAGCCCAGTTTGGACCAATTCATGGTGGAGGAAGCCTCTAAAAACCCCAGTTTGGACCAATTCATGGTGGAGGAAGCCTCTAAACAGCCCAGTTTGGGCAAATTCATGGTGGAGGGAGCCTCTAAACAGCCCAGTTTGGGCAAATTCATGGTGGAGGGAGCCTCTAATCAGCCCAGTTTGGACCAATTCATGGTGGAGGGAGCCTCTAAAAACCCCAGTTTGGACCAATTCATGGTGGAGGGAGCCTCTAAACAGCTCAGTTTGGGCAAATTCATGGTGGAGGGAGCCTCTAAACAGCCCAGTTTGGGCAAATTCATGGTGGAGGGAGCCTCTAAAAACTCCAGTTTGGACCAATTCATGGTGGAGGGAGCCTCTAAAAACCCCAGTTTGGACCAATTCATGGTGGAGGGAGCCTCTAAAAAGCCCAGTTTGGACCAATTCATGGTGGAGGGAGCCTCTAAAAACCCCAGTTTGGACCAATTCATGGTGGAGGGAGCCTCTAAACAGCCCAGTTTGGGCAAATTCATGGTGGAGGGAGCCTCTAAACAGCCCAGTTTGGGCAAATTCATGGTGGAGGGAGCCTCTAACCAGCCCAGTTTGGACCAATTCATGGTGGAGGCAGCCTCTAAAAACCCCAGTTTGGACCAATTCATGGTGGAGGGAGCCTATTAGCAGCCCAGTTTGGACCAATTCATGGTGGAGGGAGCCTCTAAAAACCCCAGTTTGGACCAATTCATGGTGGAGGGAGCCTCTAAACAGCCCAGTTTGGACCAATTCATGGTGGAGGGAGCCTCTAACCAGCAGAGTTGGTGGAAATCAGGGTGGAGGGAGCCTCTAACCAGCAGAGTTGTGGGAAAGCAGGGTGGAGGGAGCCTCTAACCAGCAGAGTTGGTGGAAATCAGGGTGGAGGGAGCCTCTAACCAGCAGAGTTGTGGGAAAGCAGGGTGGAGGGAGCCTCTAACCAGCAGAGTTGTGGGAAAGCAGGGTGGAGGGAGCCTCTAACCAGCAGAGTTGGTGGAAATCAGGGTGGAGGGAGCCTCTAACCAGCAGAGTTGGGGGAAATCAGGGTGGAGGGAGCCTAGTATTAGCAGAATTGTGCAACGCTTATGGTGGATGAGTATGAGGATGCGGAGGAATTGGAGAGGTTGAGTACAGACATGGAGTTTCATGTTGGGGTGCTTTACACAGGTGGGCACAAAAATGAAGGCTCTATCCAGTGGTGGTTCATTTTTATCAAAGTGAGCCGGTCGGCACTCTCAGCTGACAGACGGGTGCGCTTGTCAGTGATGATGCCACCGGCTGCACTGAACACCCTCTCAGATAGGACGCTGGCGGCAGGACAGGACAGCACCTCCAAGGCATATAGGGCAAGTTCAAGCCACAGGTCCAACTTTGACACCCAATACGTGTAGGGCGCAGAGGGGTCGGAGAGGACAGGGCTGTGGTCGGAAAGGTATTCCCGCAACATGCGCCTATACTTCTCACGCCTGGTGACACTAGGACCCTCCGTGGCGGCACTTTGGAGAGGGGGTGCCATCAAGGTGTCCCAGACCTTAGACAGTGTGCCCCTTGTTTGTGTGGACCGGTGAGAACTTGGTCGCCTACTGGAGGAACTGCCCTCCCTGCCGCCAACGTCACATGCTGGAAACATCTCCATCATATTCTGCACCAATTGCCTGTGGCAAGCATTGATGCGATTGGCCCTCCCCTCTACCGGAATAAAAGACGAGATGTTGTTTTTATACCGGGGGTCAAGGATAGCAAAGATCCAGTACTGGTTGTCCTCCATGATTTTGACAATACGCTTGTCGGTTGTAAAGCACCCCAACATGAACTCAGCCATGTCTGCCACAGTGTTAGTTGGCATGACTCCTCTGGCCCCACCGGAAAGTTCAATCTCCATTTCCTCCTCATCCTCCATGTCTACCCATCCGCGCTGCAACAATGGGACGATTCGAAGTTGCCCGGAAGCCTCCTGTATCACCATCACATCATCGGACAACTCTTCTTCCTCCTCCTCCTCCTCCTCCTCCTCCTCCATTAAACGCAGTGAAGCGGACAGATGTGTGGACCTACTCTCCAGCTGTGATGGATCAGATGCTATCCCTAACTCCTCTGTGTGATCTGAGTTATCCCTGATGTCAATCAGGGATTCTCTCAGAACACACAAGAGCGGGATTGTAAGGCTCACCATCGCATCCTCAGAGCTCACCCTCCTTGTGGACTCCTCAAAGACCCGTAGGATGTCACAAAGGTCTCCCATCCATGGCCACTCATGGATGTGAAACAGGCAGCTGACTTTGTGGCACCCTAGGGTTTTGTAGCTGGTATTCCATCAAAGGTCTCTGCTGCTCAACCACTCTATTCAACATCTGAAACGTTGAGTTCCAGCGTGTGGGGACGTCGCACAAAAGCCGGTGTTGTGGCACATGCAGGCGTTGCTGGAGAGATTTTAAGCTAGCAGCGGCTACTGTCGACTTGCGAAAGTGGGCGCACATGCGCCGCACTTTCACCAGTAGCTCTGGAACATTGGGGTAGCTCTTTAGGAAACGTTGCACCACTAGGTTGAAGACGTGGGCCAGGCATGGAACATGTTGGAGTCCGGCAAGCTCCAGAGCTGCTACCAGGTTCCGGCCGTTATCACAAACGACCATGCCTGGGCCCAGGTGCAGCGGCTCAAACCATATTGCCGTCTCATCGAGGAGGGCATCCCTCACCTCGGAGGCAGTGTGCTGTCTGTCCCCCAAGCTGATCAGCTTCAGCACAGCCTGCTGACGTCTACCAACGCCAGTGCTGCAACGTTTCCAACTCGTAGCTGGGGTCAATCTAACAGCGGAGGAGGAGGCGGTGGCGGAGGAGGAGGCGGTAGAGGAGGAGGAGGAGGGGGGTGTTCTTCTCGTGTCCCTGCCAGGAATGTTAGGCGGGGAGACGAGGTACACCGGGCCAGTTTGGGAAGCAGTCCCAGCCTCAACTACATTCACCCAGTGTGCCGTCAGTGAAATGTAGCGTCCCTGTCCGCATGCACTTGTCCACGCGTCGGTGGTCAAGTGGACCTTTGTGCAAAGCGCGGAACTAAGGGCCCGCCTGATGTTGAGTGACACGTGCTGGTGCAAGGCGGGGACGGCACACCGGGAGAAGTAGTGACGGCTAGGGACGGCATAGCGAGGTGCCGCAGTTGCCATCAGGTCCAGGAAGGCGGGAGTTTCAACAAGCCGGAACGCCAACATCTCCTGGGCCAGCAGTTTAGCGATGTTGGCGTTCAAGGCTTGCGCGTGTGGGTGGTTAGCAGTGTATTTCTGCCGCCGCTCCAATGTCTGAGAGATGGTGGGTTGTTGTAAAGAAGCGCCTGATGGTGCCTTTGATGGTGCAGGAGAAGGAGATAAGACAGGAACAGGGGAGGATGAGGAAGAAGTCAACAAAGTGGCGGAGGCAGATGAAGTGGTGTCCTGGCTCGTCCTCTGGAGTGCATCGCCAGCACAGTCAGCAGTGGCAGTGGCAGTGGCAGAGGCAGAGGCAGAGGCAGTGGCAGTGGCGTGAACGGCAGGCGGCCTTTGTCCTGCCGTTGCTGCCTGCCACTGATTCCAGTGCTTGGATTCCAAATGACGGCGCATTGAAGTGGTTGACAGGTTGCTCTTCTCAGAGCCCCTAATCAATTTCGAGAGGCAAATTGTGCAGACAACACTATATCTGTCCTCGGCGCATTCCTTGAAAAAACTCCACACCTTCGAGAAACGTGCCCTCGAGGTGGGAGTTTTTCGGGGCTGGGTACGAACTGGAACATCTTGGGAGATTCCGGGTGTGGCCTGGCTTCACCTAAGCTGCTGACCTCTGCCTCTGCCTCTAGCTACCCTTTTTGGTGCTGCACCTGCCTCAACATCCACACTACTTTCCCCGCTTGACATCCCCCCTGTCCAGGTCGGGTCAGTGTCCTCATCATCCACCACTTCCTCTTCCAACTCCTGTCTCATCTCCTCCTCCCGCACAATGCGCCGGTCAACTGGATGCCCTGACGGCAACTGCGTCACATCATCGTCGATGAGGGTGGGTTGCTGGTCATCCACCACCAAATCGAACGGAGATGGAGGAGACTCTAGTGTTTGAGCATCTGGACACAGATGCTCCTCTGTTAGGTTCGTGGAATCGTGACGTGGAGAGGCAGGTTGAGGGACAATGAAAGGAGCGGAGAACAGCTCTGGGGAGCAGGGACAGTTGGGGTTATTGTTCTGTGAAGCTTTGGAATTTTGGGAGGAAGGAGGACAAGACTGTTGGGTAATAGGAGGAGAGGAGGCAGAGTCTGACTGGCTGCTGGACAATGTGCTGTAAGCGTTCTCTGACAGCCATTGCAAGACCTGTTCCTGGTTCTCGGGCCTACTAAGGTTTGTACCCTGCAGTTTAGTTAATGTGGCAAGCAACCCTGGCACTGTGGAGTGGCGCAATGCTTGCTGCCCCACAGGAGTAGGCACGAGACGCCCTGTGGCTTCACTGCTACCTTGCTCCCCAGAACCATTCCCCCGACCTCGCCCACGTCCCTTTCCGGGAGCCTTGCGCATTTTGAATTCCCAGTTAGAAATTGGCACTATATACCAGTAGCAAAAATTGTGGGTGCACGTAACCCCAATATATTCTTTGAATTCCCAGTCAGACAATGGCACTATATACCAGTAGCAAGAAATGAGGGTATTTATAACCCCAATATATTCTTTGAATTCCCAGTCAGACAATGGCACTATATACCAGTAGCAAGAAATGAGGGTATTTATAACCCCAATATATTCTTTGAATTCCCAGTCAGACAATGGCACTATATACCAGTAGCAAGAAATGAGGGTATTTATAACCCCAATATATTCTTTGAATTCCCAGTCAGACAATGGCACTATATACCAGTAGCAAAAATTGTGGGTGCACGTAACCCCAATATATTCTTTGAATTACCAGTCAGAAACTGGCACTATATGGCAGTAGCAAGAAATGAGGGTATTTGTAACCCCAATATATTCTTTGAATTCCCAGTCAGACAATGGCACTATATACCAGTAGCAAGAAATGAGGGTATTTGTAACCCCAATATATTCTTTGAATTCCCAGTCAGACAATGGCACTATATACCAGTAGCAAGAAATGAGGGTATTTATAACCCCAATATATTCTTTGAATTCCCAGTCAGACAATGGCACTATATACCAGTAGCAAGAAATGAGGGTATTTATAACCCCAATATATTCTTTGAATTCCCAGTCAGACAATGGCACTATATACCAGTAGCAAAAATTGTGGGTGCACGTAACCCCAATATATTCTTTGAATTACCAGTCAGAAACTGGCACTATATGGCAGTAGCAAGAAATGAGGGTATTTGTAACCCCAATATATTCTTTGAATTCCCAGTCAGACAATGGCACTATATACCAGTAGCAAGAAATGAGGGTATTTGTAACCCCAATATATTCTTTGAATTCCCAGTCAGACAATGGCACTATATACCAGTAGCAAGAAATGAGGGTATTTATAACCCCAATATATTCTTTGAATTCCCAGTCAGACAATGGCACTATATACCAGTAGCAAGAAATGAGGGTATTTATAACCCCAATATATTCTTTGAATTCCCAGTCAGACAATGGCACTATATACCAGTAGCAAAAATTGTGGGTGCACGTAACCCCAATATATTCTTTGAATTACCAGTCAGAAACTGGCACTATATGGCAGTAGCAAGAAATGAGGGTATTTGTAACCCCAATATATTCTTTGAATTCCCAGTCAGACAATGGCACTATATACCAGTAGCAAGAAATGAGGGTATTTGTAACCCCAATATATTCTTTGAATTCCCAGTCAGACAATGGCACTATATACCAGTAGCAAGAAATGAGGGTATTTATAACCCCAATATATTCTTTGAATTCCCAGTCAGACAATGGCACTATATACCAGTAGCAAAAATTGTGGGTGCACGTAACCCCAATATATTCTTTGAATTACCAGTCAGAAACTGGCACTATATGGCAGTAGCAAGAAATGAGGGTATTTGTAACCCCAATATATTCTTTGAATTCCCAGTCAGACAATGGCACTATATACCAGTAGCAAAAATTGTGGGTGCACGTAACCCCAATATATTCTTTGAATTCCCAGTGAGACAATGGCACTATATACCAGTAGCAAAAATTGTGGGTGCACGTAACCCCAATATATTCTTTGAATTCCCAGTCAGACAATGGCACTATATACCAGTAGCAAAAATAGTGGGTGTATATAGCCCCAATTCTATTGCTAGGGGACTTGCAGGGTATTTCTGAGGTGAAGGTGGGGGGGCACACCGTTGGAACGGGGATTTGGGGTGTATATATGGGGTATACGGGAATACACTGTCAGTGTGTTCCATTCAGGATCCTGGGAAAGCTGGGTTGCGGCGATTGAGCCCGTCAGTGCCACGTTACACTGACAAGCTTCTCCCTGGAATTGAAGTTATATGTAAGCCCAATATATTCTTTGAATTCCCAGTGAGACAATGGCACTATATGGCAGTAGCAAAAATAGTGGGTGTATATAGCCCCAATTCTATTGCTAGGGGACTTGCAGGGTATTTCTGGGGTGAAGGTGGGGGGGCACACCGTTGGAACGGGTATCGGGGTTATATATGGGGTATACGGGAATACACTGTCAGTGTATTCCATTCAGGATCCGCGGAAAGCTGGGTTGCGGCGATTGAGCCCGTCAGTGCCACGTTACACTGACAAGCTTCTCCCTGGAATTTAGCTCTTATAAGAGCTGTTGTGGTTGTCTTCTCCTTCCTATCCTAGCCTGTCCCTGCCTACCCAGAATCTAACCCCTAGCTAACTGGACGGAAACCTCCGTCCCCGGTGAATTGCAAGCTCAGAATGACGCGAAGCTGGGCGTCGCTGTTCTTTTAAATTAGAGGTCACATGTTTTCGGCAGCCAATGGGTTTTGCCTACTTTTTTCAACGTCACCGGTGTCGTAGTTCCTGTCCCAGGGAACCGAGTAATGGCGCACTTTACCACGCGGTGTTCGATTCGATTCGAACATGCCGAACAGCCTAATATCCGATCGAACATGAGTTCGATAGAACACTGTTCGCTCATCTCTATTAAGAACATATTAAGAACAAGACGATCTGTAAGTTATAGGGACTTAGGAATTTTAGTTGGCAGTAACACGCAAGTCGAGCAACAATTTCCAGGCAGCTACTATAGAGTCAATAATAAAATCATGGGACGGGGCAGCATGGTGGCTCAGTGGTTAGCACTGCAGCCTTGGAGAGCTGGAGTCCTAGGTTCAATTCCTGCCAAGGATAACATCTGCAAGAAGTTTGTATGTTCTCCCCATGTTTGTATGGATTTCCTCCCACACTCCAGACATATTGATAGGTAAAATGTACATTGTGAGGTGAGCCCTATATGGAGCTCACAATCTACATTAAAAAAAATTAATAAATAAATCATGGTGGGCATTATTACAGACGTAGATGTACATGAAATAAACATAGTCCTGACACTTTACAAATCACTAGTATGGATATATTGTGTACAGTTTGGGCATCATTGCACAAGAAGACATAGTAGAGCCTGAGCAGAATCACAGGTGGGTGACCTAAGTAATAAATGTATCCAGATATATTAGAATCAGACTCATGTAGTAACTATGTATGAATATATCAAAGGTCAGTACTGAGTCTCCCATGATCTATTCATACTGTAACAAGGAGCCATCCTCTATGTCTGGAGAAAAGAAGATTTCTGTTATAAGATTCTAGACCTTACAAAAAAAACAAAACAATGGGAGCAGGCTGATAACTGCGAGCTGTAGAGACAGCTATTTAAAATCAGCATAGTACTGTGAGCCAAGACAGACCCCCGCGCGCCTTCACCAGAGACCCCCGCGAGGCCGGATGGACTTTAGCTGAGAGTGTGAATTGTCATCAACAGATGGCACCACCAATAATAAAAGCTCTGCAAGGTGATACAAACACAAAACCCACTACTGACATACAGAGCAGGCAAGGAGCAGGCAAACAGTCGTACAGACCAAAAACAAGCCAAGAGTCAGTTTAACGCTAATGTGAACAGAAACAGGAAGCAGGGCCAAACTAGGAGTAAAACAACAATTAGCCAGCGCCTGTGTCAGGAGGGAGGGGTCTTAGGGAGCAGTCACACAATGTAACGCAGCGCCGATTCTGGCACGATAACGCGTGTAAGAATCAGTGCTGCAAAACAGAATTCCATTGACTTCAATGAGTTCCATTTAACGCATGTAACACATTGAAATCAATGGGTTAAAAAGCCTATCATTAATTTCAATGTGTTACGCACGCTAAACGGAACCCATTGAAGTCAATGAGATTCTGTTTTGCAGCGCTGATTCTTAAACGAGTTATCGTTCCTGAATCAGCGCCGTGTTACATTGTGTGAATGCCCCCTTATATAGGACCAACCCAGGAAACCTCTGAAACTGCAAAAACTTCCCAGGTTGACACGGTAACCTTAAAGGTAAAGCAGCTGGATTGAGAATCCTAATAGGTTTCTATACCAACCTAGAAGAGATTTCCTTATTGTAAAAGCATCAAGACTATGGATCTGTCTGCCAGAGAAAGTTACAGTAGGCAATACATTAATACAGATTTTGAATTGTAACAATTTTCTGGAGATTGGCCTTTGACCCAGGAATTTGTACTCGAAATAATTGATAAAACAAAACACCAATTGGCAGATATCGTAAAACCGTATAGCACAAGGGAAAACATATTTATGGTGCTGGAAAGTGGCGATCCAATAAGACAGGAGAGTGCACTCGCACAGGAATATGGTCTAGATGTTTTCTCACCTGGTTGAGTTGCGTCGAGCCACAACTACTTATAAAGTCATAAACCAATTGGCAGGCGGCAGGAGCAGGACTTCGGGGCATCAGGACTTCAGAGTTCCTGACAGAAGATTTGTCACAGAAGATGCAGGAAATGGAAATTCCCAGAAAAATGGAAGTATCCGCGCTTAACAACAGAAGATCCTTTGTAATGATATCTAAAATGTGTGTTTAGATATCAATAAGAAGGATCTTCTGTTGGTAAGCGCCGATACTTCCATTTTTTCTGGGGATTTCCATCTCCTGCATCTTCTGTGATTTATGTTGCTTAGGAGTTTGGAAGGATTTTTTCCTCAAAGGAAATTGACTTTTACCTCATGGGGTTTTACCTTCTTCTAGATCAACATTTCAAGCATAGGCTGAACTGGATGGACCTATTTCTTTCTTAAAGGGGTTGTCACATTATGGACACTTATTATCTCCACAGAACAGGGGTCTGATCGCTGGGTTCTCCAGTAGTCAGGAGGACAAGTGACTGAAAGTCCCCCTAATGCCCCCTTGTGAATAGAGACTCCGGCAGTGCGCACAGCCCCATAGAATACAATGTAGTGCACTGGCACTCTATTCACAAGGAGGCCTTAGGGGTACACGATGATCAGGCCCCCAGCAATCAGACACTTACTCTATAATTGGCCATTTCACATAGCCAAGTTGATGACACCCAGGCAAAAACCGGTAAAGCTAACAATGTGCTGAATTCAGCGCACTGTCAGCTTTCTAGCAATATATAATACCGCCAATCTCCGAGGAAATGAAACATCCTCTTTAAACTTTTTGCTATTGCCCTAAAGTATTATCTGTACAATAACCTTTTCAATTCTTCAATTCTGTTCATGAATTGTATTAGCATATTGAAAGGGAATGAGCTGAAATACCAGTCACAGCCCATGGAGAGAACCTTTTCCTCTAATTCTCTCCCAAAGGGGCCTCCAGACAGTATAATATCCCATAGTGGCCCCTCCACACAGTATAATGTCCCATTGTAGCCCCTCCACACAGTATTATGTCCCATAGTGGCCCCTCAACACAGTATAATGTCCCATTGTGGCCCCTCCACACAGTATAATGTCCCATTGTGGCCCCTCCACACAGTATTATATCCCATTGTGGCCCCTCCACACAGTATAATGTCCCATAGTGGCCCCTGCACACAGTATAATGTCCCATAGTGACCCCGTCACACAGTATAATGTCCCATAGTGACCCCATAACACAGTATAATGTCCCATAGTGGCCCCTCCACACAGTATAATGTCCCATAGTGACCCCATCACACAGTATAATGTCCTATAGTGGCCCCTCCACACAGTATAATGTCCCATAGTGGCCCCTCCACACAGTATAATGTCCCATAGTGACCCCGTCACACAGTATAATGTCCCATAGTGGCCCCTGTACACAGTATAATGTCCCATAGTGACCCCATCACACAGTATAATGTCCCATAGTGGCACCTCCATACAATATAATGTCCCATTGTGGTCCCAATGGTTTTCATTGTAAATATTGCAAAATTTTCAGATTCAATAGAACCTGAAAATTTTGGGGTAAACCACCCACAAACTATGATTATACTTTGGAGTCTTTCTAGACCCAGAGTATAATAATCGGAGGCCCAGGTGAGCTGAGTGAACATAAAAACCAGTGATACTGATCTCTCCTGCTCTCCGGCTGGACTCCTTGCTGTTTTTGGCCCTCTTCAATGATGTCACAGACGTCGCAACACCTGCCTGTCCACTTTACGTTTGACTTCACTACAGAGGCGCAAAGACAGGGGAGAGTCACACCAGATCCCAGGAGAGGTAACACTGGTTTTTATGTTCACTCATCTCCTCTGGGCCTCCAATTATTATACTCGGGGTTCTGAACGTCGCAGGCCCCATGGCAGACGCTACGGCTGTTACGCTGCTACTTGCACTAATGGTTTACAGGACAAATTGTATTTTGTAATGGTACCATTTATTATTTTATACAATGTACTGGGAAGCTAAAAAAATTATGAATGTTGTGGAATTGGAGAAAAAGCGCATTTGTGCTACTTTCTTATGGCATTCATTTTTATGGCTGTTACTGTGCAGCTAACATGACATGTCACCTGTATTCTTTGGGTTAGTACGATTACGTGAATACCAAATTTATATTGTTTTATTTACTTTTTAACCCCTTAAAAGAAATCCAAAACATTGCAAAAAAAAAAATTCTCGCCACAGATTGACATCTTCTTTTTTTTTAGATTTCCATGTACAGGGATGCATAGCACATCTTTTTTTGCAGGGCCAGGTGTACTTTTTAGTTATTTCAATTTGGGAAATGTCCATTGCTTCGCTTTTTATTTACATTTCATGAGAGGCAAAAGAGCGAAAAATCTGAGGGTTTTGTTGAATTGACTTTTCGTGGAAAAAATATTTTTATAAGTTTGTGTACCAGGCATCTTCTGATACTGGAATACTTAATGTGTATGTGTTTCACAGTATTTAAAGGGGTTGTCCAGGATAATTTAATATTTTAACAATGAGCCGCCCATCCCCCTTTCCCCTTTAGCTTTCTAAAAAAGATTTATTATACATTTTTTTTAGTTTTACTGTAATATATGTAGGTCATGTGTCCCTCATATATTGCATTTTTGCCTTTCTGCTGATGTCCGGGGTGTTGGATTAAAGGATATCCATATCCCAAAGCATCACTTGAAAGAAGTCTGCCCCCCCCCCCCCCCGACCCATTACACTTATCTGTTCCTCCAGTGGATATCCGAATCCTGGGACATCATCACTGAAAGAGCTGCCTCTTTATTGTGTGTGTTGACCATTGGCGCATGCACAATCCAAAGAGGCGGTGTCGGCCACCAAACACATCATGAGTCCAGAACTGGAAAAGAAGGTAAGTGGCTGGGGGGGGCTTAAAGAGGAGGTGCATGTACACGTCATAAAGAGTTTGTGCCCACGGACACCTCCATAGAGTCATGTAATGTAATGGCAAATATCTGCTTGCAATAGCACGACTAGTGTTCAAAATGTATAAGCATGTGTATAGCATTTTTGTAAAGCTCTGTCAGTCATGAATACCAAGTATAATACAATTTTTCTCTGTCCTGAATGATTACTCATATCTCTGTCCCTGAGCAGCATGGAGTAGTGAGGCGCTTATCTAATTGCTTTTCCTATCACTACTTGGAGTCTGTAACAGGCCATCTATCCTTTACTGTTATCATTTGATGTTGCCCATGCTGGACTTTCTCTCTGGGAAGCAGAAATAAAGCCTCTGTCCAGCATAAATAGTATTCCTGCGTCTTTTACTGAGAATGCAGCAGAAGCTGTACTGTACTCTACTAGCCTTGCTCAAATGAAATGCACAGACCTATCCATATCAAAGACATATTGTGATATTTCTGCATGGAAACATTTTTTATAATAATAATACTTTCCAATGTTATTCTCACATGCATCTTCATTTACTGATTGATTGACTTATTCATGTTGATCATACAACCACAGTAAAGACACATTCAGTTGTGGAACTTTGCTAAGGATTATTCTGCACCAAAAATTTGTGGCAGTATACAGTTCAATGCAACTGGATGGGGTTTTCACACATATAATAGGTGAAAAAAAATCTGCATAAAAAAATCTGAATTTACTATGGGTTTTCAAATGCAGATTTTTAGAGATCTTTACAGAAATGAATGAATTTCTTTCATACATACTAATTCTATCTATCAGAAATAAATGATCAATCCTATGGCTTCGGTCACTGAATTCAGATTGATCAATGACAAGTAATTTCATGCAGTCCATTTGAGCCCGAGGCATCACATTGTGGAAAAGCTGTGTTTTTGGTGCAGATTTTGTTGCGTTTTCTTTTAGCCAATAGTGGATTCAAAAAGGTAAGGGACCTATAAAGGAAGAGTTTATTCTACTACTTTCTGCTAAATCCACACCTGGGTTTGGGTGAAAAAGACTGAAGCAAAATCTGCCAAAAATAAACGACGCTTTTCTGCAACATGTTGTCTCAGCCTTGAATTGATATTCTAGTACTGTGGTGGCGAACCAATAGCACACGTGCCAAAGGTGGCACTCAGAGCCCTCTGTGTGGGCACCCATCTGTGGAACAGATTATACTGTGTGTGGGCCACTGTGGAGCAAATTGTACTGTGGGGAGGCCACTGTGGAGCAAATTGTACTGTGTGGGGAATCACTGTGGAGAAAATTGTACTATGTGTGGGCCATTGTGGAGCAAATTATACTGTGCGGGGACCACTGTGGAGCAAATTGTACCATGTGGGGGCCCCTTTACTATTTATATTATACATTATCTGTTTTATAGCAGATATGATATTAGTACAGTCTGTAATAACATTGATTGGTCACTATAAAACAGATCCTGTGCAATGTCAATAGTGAACATTAATTGTTCAAAATTATACCAAATGCAAACGGTTTCAGTACAAAGTTGTTTTGTATCATTGATAGCTCTGTAAAGCTCCATTCACACAACTGTATTTTGTGGGTCCATAATTGTCCTCAATTTTGGATCTGCACAGTATTAAGGTTAAATTGCCGTGTTGGCGCTTTGCAATAAATTAGTGAGTTTTGGGTTGCAGTTTGGGCACTTGGTCTCCAAAAGGTTCACCATCACTGTTCTAGTAATTTAAAGAAAGAATATGCAAATATGTTTCCCAGGATGTAAATAGGGAAACACTGCCTCTGTATGCCGCCTTCTTTTGGAAGCAGACATCCAGTGAGATCCAATCAGATCGAAACGGCGCCGTCCACAGTTGGGATGATACTGACTTGGCAAAATCCCGCATCATTGCAATTAAAGGCTTGTTGGAAAGTCGTGCATGATCTTCAAAGGAGCTGCTTCCAATAGAGGACAGCATACAGAGGCAGTTTCCCTATTTACATCCTGGGAAACATATTTACACATTCTTCACATAATCCCCCACAGTGGAGTGAAAATGGCTTTATAAGACTCCACACACCTACATGGTGGTCTCTCCCTGATGAATGTATACCAGGTCTAAGCTACTACTATGTAATGCAACAGGGCTTTCCCAAACGTTCCATGGGGAGGGATCCTGACACACTGGAGAAGATTTATTAAGATTGGCATTTTGCACCCCAGTCTTAACAAAGGGTCCAACTGGCACAAGGTGCGTCTGAATTATATGGAGGCTCTGATCTCTGGCATAGAATTTCTATATAACTTACACATGAGCTATAATAAATATGTGGGGCTAAAGTGACCCCAGCCCGCATCATTGTTGGCCCTACCTTGTCCACATTCATGAGTTAGGAATATGGCCATACATCAAAGATGCACCACATTATTACACATCTATGCCAGAAAACTGGTATAGATACATTGATAAATTACCCCCAATGTTTTCATGCAGTGTTACAAAGTTACCACCAATGTTCCTGCACAGCACACAACATCAGTACAACTAGGCTCTGTCACATATGGATGTGTTATTAAATGTCTGGAGACACCACAGACAGGAACATCAGATGCTATATGCATTGCAGTATAGGACTCCATAGGAGCCCAGCACTGGGTCTATGGACAAAGGAATGGAGGGGTTCTTAGATGAAAATGCAGCAGATAATGGAGAATTAGAGTTGTCATCATGTCCAGAATGCACCCTGTGAATGAGAAGTTTCCCGAGCCTTATGATAACATAATAGCCTGCTATCAATCCACATTGTAACATATCCCCCAACAAGTCACAGAATTTCATTAAATTTGCATCTGATCGTCTTTTCTAGAGCGGCTATACATCAGTTATCTCTGTCTCTTTGGCCAGTTTAAGTGGAAGGAATGACACTGTCTGATCAGACACATATGAAGCACATATGGGCGACATGGCAGAAAGTTTTTAATTGCTTAGAGAGTGATCCCATCTGTTGTACCCCATAACTTCTTATCCTGAGAGTGTCTATGTGGCAGGCCTCCTGTGAACATAGACCCCTTGTGGAATTCCCCCTGCCGCCTGATTCAGGGGTCTGGCATCATCATCCATTTCCTGACTGGCTCTGGTATGCCGCCCATCCATGAGAAGATGTTTCATGCATTTAATTATGGGGTCTCTGGAGTGGGGATGGTATACAGTTCAGCCCGGGTTCTATATCCACCTCCGAGGGCTCCTAATTGAATACAAATTTTGTATTAATTAAAAGTCAGGCAGCTAAATTGCAGCAAGCTGGATCCCCTGATCCTCTCCCTGTAATTCAGAGCTGGGATAATCTGACAAATGAAGTTGGCACATCATCTTGTGGTTTGGAGAATGGAAAGATGAACAGCTGGAATTCAACTCCAGAATCTATCCAAAGGCCGCCTCTATCTCTAGGCCCCTCTCCCCCTCTTCTACTCAGTCTGAAGTCATCCTGTTCACAAACCCATTTCCCTGCTGTTTAGTTAGAAAGTATTTGAAACAACAACATCATTAAAGAACATTTTACTGATGACATCAGCCGGACCCTAAACCCATATACACGGGCCTGGGGTAGAACCTGGGGCGGCTGTGGGCTCAGGAGTAGCAGCATACATCACCTTATTACCAACTGAGACAGAAGATGGATAGATGGAGAGATAGATAGATAGATAGATTGAGATAGGTAGATAGGTAGATAGATAGTGAGATAGTGAGATAGTGAGATAGTGAGATAGTGAGATAGTGAGATAGTGAGATAGTGAGTGTCACGGAGCAAAGGTATACGTCTTCCTCCGGATGGTCTTTTGAATCAACACGGACGCAAGAGGTCGGGAGACAACAGCAATTTATTGTAATCCACAAAGTTAGTAGCCGGCGGCGGTCACATCAACCGTAATAACAATAAGTCCACAGAAGTCACAATCCAATGATAGCTTTGGCTCCTTGGTCCTGTAACTAAATCCTGGCTCTCTGCAGAGCTGTGCACAGGCCGGCTAACACATACTAACTGCTAGCTATATACTATATACTAAGACTGTTACACCTATATCTGTGGGTGGGAAGGGCTGAGTCACAGATCCTTCCCCCCTCACCTATACCAAGGAGAGCAGACTCCCTGTCTACTATGGACAATGCACCATCCAACATCTTCTTGGAGACACTGATCAGATTATCTCCACCCATTGTCCTCACTAGTTAGAGGTATTTGCATACAATGTGCTAACACACTAGACCCTAATCAGCCAACTACACATTGATGTATATAACAGGTTAGAGAATACATTCCACATGAAATATATATTACACATTGCCTATAGTATAGACTCTAACCATCCCGTGACAACCCCTCCCCCTCTCAAAACATGTGCATGACACAATTGGCCTACACAGGTAAATTGGGGAATGCACATCAGTCTCTATAGCTCATATGTCCTCCTGCCGGGATAACCCATCTGCGTTCTGGTGTTGGTTCCCTCGGCGGTACTGAATGGTAAAGTTGTAGGTTTGAAGGGCTGGCATCTGGCAGAAAATCCGGTGGATCCATGTTGGCGTCTCTCTGAGCTTGGCTTCGGGTCACTGCTCCCACAAAGTGGCACTGTAGATTTCCAACATCGTTGCCTAACAGAACATCGGCCGGCAGCCCGCTCATCACACCAATTGTGCATCGTTTTGGTCCATAACCATAGTCGAGTTCCACGGTAGCTTTAGGAATACGTCTTTGAGTACCCCCTGCCAACTTGATAGAAATGCCAGGGCCCTCCTCTAGGGCCTCGGGTCGAACCACTCGGGGGTCCGCTACCGTTAGGAAAGCTCCCGAGTCCCGGACTCCAACAACTGTTCGGCCATCCAGTAGGACCTCCTGCAAGTGCTTCCGCTGAAGGTTTGCGGGATGTGTGGCGGAAGGCTGAATCCCATAGATCCCTGGAGGTGGAACAGATGGGTCATTCATGGAGTCATCTGGAAATGGGGCCAAACTTTCAGTCCTAGGGGTGGTTCCCAGGTAGTGAATAGGCCGGGATGCCACGGTGGCCCGTGCCCCCATGTTAGCAGGGCAACTAGCTTGCAAATGTCCAGGCCTCCCGCACCCAAAACATCTGCGCTCTAGCATTCTTCCAGTGGGTCGTTGTCTAGGGACAGGGTTGTTCATAGCTGGAGGCCGATGGGCTGGGGCAGGGGTAGAGGGGGAATTGTAATCCTGAGGCCGGGCACGAAAGGTGGGTGGCTGGATGAAGGGTGTCTGGCGGACTGTGGTAGTTTTCCGCTCCTCTGCAAACAACCTCTTCCACTGCGGCTTGATGGTCAGGCCCTCATCTGCAAGGGAAGCAGCTTGCTCCACTGTGGCTGGGTTCCGTTCCAGCACCCACTCACGGATCTCAGCGGGGCACTGGGAAAAGAACTGTTCCTTAAGTATGACTTGGAGGATCTTATCGACTGTGACAGCCTCCTCTCCTTCTAGCCAGCGCTTGCATGCTTGCTTCAACTTGTGGGCGAACATGTGGAAGGAGCTTCCCCCATTGTAAGACAAAGAGCGGAACTGAACTCGGTAGGTCTCTGGAGTGACTGCATAATACTTCTGCACCGCTCTTTTAATGGCCTCATAGTCCCGCTGATCACTAGGGTCCATGGCTCTGAGAGCTTCCGCAGCCCCATCTCGTAGGTGCCCCACCAGATACCGGACCCAATCCTTCTCTGGGACTTCCATCAGGTGGCACTGGTGTTCGAAGTCCTGAAAATATCCATCAACATCCCCAGCCGCTTCATCAAAGGTCTTGAAGTGTTTATGGGAGACATATGGTGGTTCTCTCACTGTTGGGCTGGGGGTCGACGTTTGATTATAATTCCTCGTAGTTATCTCAGCCATTCGCATTTCATGCGCCATTCTTTCCTTTTCATGCGCCATTCTCTGTTCCTCCTTCTCCGTTTCCTGAGCCCTCTGTAATGCTCTACTCCTTTGCTCTGCAGTTGCTCCTAGCCCCAGCACTGCCAATTCCTCCTCATACAAAACAACCCATCTGCTCTTTTGGGTCTGTACCTGCCACTCCTGTATCTCTCCAGTCTCCTGGGGGCAGCCCTCCTCATGGTCGCTTTGCAGGGTCATCTCCTCCAGTGCCTCGATCAGTTGATCTTTCGTTCTTCCCTGGTAACTCAGGTTTAGTTCCCGGGCCCTTACTTGTAGACTTGCCATAGTCCAGTTCCTGTATTCTGAGGTTGTGGCTCCATTAATCGCTGGGCTGTTGTAGTCCATCTCGCTGTCCGCTGTTGATCCCACCGCTGCCACCAGTTGTCACGGAGCAAAGGTATACGTCTTCCTCCGGATGGTCTTTTGAATCAACACGGACGCAAGAGGTCGGGAGACAACAGCAATTTATTGTAATCCACAAAGTTAGTAGCCGGCGGCGGTCACATCAACCGTAATAACAATAAGTCCACAGAAGTCACAATCCAATGATAGCTTTGGCTCCTTGGTCCTGTAACTAAATCCTGGCTCTCTGCAGAGCTGTGCACAGGCCGGCTAACACATACTAACTGCTAGCTATATACTATATACTAAGACTGTTACACCTATATCTGTGGGTGGGAAGGGCTGAGTCACAGATCCTTCCCCCCTCACCTATACCAAGGAGAGCAGACTCCCTGTCTACTATGGACAATGCACCATCCAACATCTTCTTGGAGACACTGATCAGATTATCTCCACCCATTGTCCTCACTAGTTAGAGGTATTTGCATACAATGTGCTAACACACTAGACCCTAATCAGCCAACTACACATTGATGTATATAACAGGTTAGAGAATACATTTCACATGAAATATATATTACACATTGCCTATAGTATAGACTCTAACCATCCCGTGACAGTGAGATAGTGAGATAGTGAGATAGTGAGATAGATTAGATGGATGGATGGATGGATGGATGGATGGATGGATGGATGGATGGATGGATGGATGGATGGATGGATAGATAGATAGATAGATAGAGTAGATAAAAATTATGATAGAATGATAGATATAGAATGATTGATTGATAAATAGATGATAGATAGAAATAATGAATGTGATTGAATGATATAGATAGATAGATTTTTTGTAGTTTTGGAGTACTGTCTATTCTTTGAAGAGAAAAGAAAGAAAGAAAGAAAGAAAGAAAGAAAGAAAGAAAGAAAGAAAGAAAGAAAGAAAGAAAGAAAGAAAGAAAGAAAGAAAGAAAGAAAGAAAGAAAGAAAGAAAGAAAGAAAGAAAGATGTATGGATAGTAATTTAAAAATAACAAACAATGTAAAAATAAAGATACTAGGCATATGGACATATGGATAGAGATAGAACCAAACAGATGACTAGAGCAGTAATGTACAGACATGATGACTGGTATGTGGTGGCCATTAGTGACACGTGTATACAGTATATACATCCAGTACATGTCTCCTATAGATCCTCCTCATCTGAGGCTATCCTATAGGGAGAACACCTGTCCAGTAACATCCTGAGGACAAGCTGACAGGACTTGGAGATAACGCTGCTGTAGGCAGCCAGACACCGCGCAGTGTGACTGGGGGCGTCTCGTATGCTGCAGGCCGGGTGTCCATAGCCTGTCTGCGGTTGTAGATACCGGTCAGTGTGACTGAGGAGGAGGAGGCAGACACTGGGTCCTCCCCACACACAGGGCAGAGCTCTCCATGCTGTGATAGTGAGGCAGAGCCGAGCACAAGGTGGCAGTGTGAGAGCAGGCAGCACCGGCAGGCACTGAGGACAGCGGCAGGCACAGCTGGCCAGGGAACATCTCCAGCGGGGAATGGGTTTCAGAGAGGACCCCCAAGGTATGTTGTGCCCACTATGCCAGCCTGTAGCATCTGCTCCCTGCTTAATCCTTCCAATGCCATCTACTCGTCATATTGGGCATCTTCAGGACCAGTATAGGGGGCAGGGGGTATCAGCCCGGGGTATCCTTCTGACACTTCTGTTATTCTGTCACCTGTACGTGATGTATCTGTGACTTACTGACCCCAGACCTGTAGTGACCCTGAGGATGAACATTGCCAGGGCACTGCCAGCACATGCCATAGGTGCCAGGTCAGTCCCTACATGAAACTCTTTGCTGACATGAATAGATTCGTTAGTATTTGTCATTTGCAAACGAAATTCATGTATCTGGCTGACCCTCCAGCACGGCAGGGGTTAATTGTGACAAGTCGTCAGAGGCTCACTCCGGCGGTAGTCACTGACTACATGTGTAATTACACTCTGACACCAGCGGGTTAATAGGTCGTGTCACGTGATGACAACAATGAAATTGGATGAATGAGATTGTATATATGGAACTGGAAGTATTAAATTGTATGTATGAGATTGGATGTATGAAACTGGATGTGTAAGATTGGATGTAGGAAATTGTATATACGGATTTGATGTTTTAAATTGTATGTATGAGATTGTATATATGAGATTGACTATATCCAATTGTATGGATGAGATTGGATATCTGAAATTGAATATATGAGACTGAATGTATGAAATTGGAAGTATGAAGTTGTATGGACGATGTATAAGATATATGAGATTGGATGTATGAGATTAGGTGAAAGAGATTAGCTGTCTGAAATTGGGATTTGATGTCTGAGATTACAGATCGTAGACAAATAGGATACATACCTGAAAATGGATGTTAAATTGGATGCACGAGATTGTTTCTGATCGTACACAGAGATCGCATGCATAAAATTGTAAATAACAGATCTAACATATATTGTATCTACTGGATCCTTGTGATCTGTGCATGTAATGGTAGAGGTGATGATCTCCTCGGTGCTGTAGGGGTTAATCCTGTGCTGGTCCTGGGGGGCTCCTCTCCCCCATCCTATGTCCCCAGCAGCAGGATATAGTGTACTGTCTCTTTAAGAAGCAGTTTGCTGTGTGTGAAGTTCACGTTGGGGTCACTTGAAGTTCCTGCCCTGGATTTTACCTTGTAGTTTAATATAGCTCCACATCACATGGGGCGCTAACAGCCTCCGATCACACAGGCTCCATTATCCCCCAGCAACCCGGCCACAGAGCAGCGGCATCTGACAGCACAGCCCGGGGATGGTCACTCACTCCGAGATCAGCTGTGTGGACAGCCCCGGCCTGCCAGGTATGGGGGCATTATACTGCCGGGCACAGGGGATGGGGGGCATTATACTGCGGGGTCAGGGCTGGTATATAGCTGTGGTCAGAACGCGCAAGGCTGGTATACAGCTGGGGGTCAGGGCTGGTATACAGCTGTGGTCAAGACGGGCAGGGCTGGTATACAGCTGTAATCAGGACAGGGATGGCTGGTATACAGCTGCGGGTCAGGACGGGCAGGACTGGCATACAGATGGGGTCAGGACGGGCTGGTATACATCTGTGGTCAAGACAGGGATGGCTGGTATACAGATGGGGTCAAGACGGGCAGGGCTGATATACAGCTGGGGGTTAGGACTGGGATGGCTGGTATACAGATGGGGTCAGGACGGGCAGGACTGGTATACAGCTGGGGGGCAGGACAGGGATGGCTGGTATACAGCTGCGGGTCAGGACAGGCTGGTATACAGCTACGGGTCAGGACAGGCTGGTATACAGCTACGGGTCAGGACAGGCTGGTATACAGCTGCTGATCAGGACAGGCTGGTATACAGCTACGGGTCAGGACAGGCTGGTATACAGCTGGGGTCAGGGCTGGAATACAGTTGCGGCTCAGGACGGGCGGAGCTGGTATATAAGCTGGGGGTCAGGGTGGGTATGACTGGTATACAGCTGGGAGAGATATATGAAGCTTTAGATATGGGGCTGATATTGTGGGGTACAGGAGACATGTCAGGGGGCATAGAGCTGGGGAATGAAGGAGTTATTGTAAGGGGCTTTGGGTCAATGAAGGGAATCTCTGCCCCTGATACCAGATCCATCCCTGCTACCGACACTGGTCTGGGCTCAGCCCTGGAGGGGACACAATGAAGCTGAGCCCAGGACTGGCCCCAGGATCCCATTACAAGATGTGTCACTGTAGTGTCAGGCAGCAGCTTCTAGTGACTGTCACTTGTGGCCAGCAGGACACATACATAGAGAAGGCTGCGACCACCAGTAATCCCCCTCTGCCCCTTGTCATAGTGATCTGTATTATACATGGAAGACTCGGCAAATACCGGGCACAGTCCGGGCAGTCACAGCCCCATACACACCAGCTGTTTCTAATAACGCAGCGCGGCTTTACTACTCAGTACAACTAGAAGAGGTTAATGCGACGGCCTGAGAGCCCCTATGTACAGAGAATAATAGTCATAAATTATATATACTACTACTAATAATAATTAATAGAATAATAATCTACAAGCCCCCCTCACTGCCGCACTATTATAATCCCAGCAGAAGATTACATTGTACAACTTGGAGATTTATTGCAACTTCGAATTACAAAAAAAATAAATAATAATAATAATAATAATAATAATAATAATAATTGTGTAAAAAAAAGTTTTTAAAAAAAAGTTTCAAAAGTTTTAAAAAGTCCTTATACATTCTGGCGGTATTATCATTTATCAGAAGTGTCAAGAGCAAAACAAAAAGAATAAAATGAAAGAAACAAATGTAATAACCAGAGATGCAAACTGAATATCGATCTATTATTATTTCTATTATTTTATCGGTTTGTGAGTCCAGAAATATCAAAGTCTCCAAATTAACACTGAATAAAATATCAACTAATAAAAACGAAATAAAAATCAGCTAAACCCTCCCTCTGTACCCGCCGGTGCCTGTCAGTGTCCTGCAAGGGTGACAGCAGAATAGTAACAAAAAAAAAGATACAAAGTATTTCTAAACAATTTTATACAAAATTCTGAACAATTAATGGAGCAATAAAATAACCGCAGGGGGGGGGGGGGGGACAGGTGAACCTCGATAAAATAAAAAAAAAATGAATATAATGAAAAAAAGAAACAAGAATAATTGTGCTGAGAAATGTCGATATAGTGAAATGATATAATGTGTGATAGATCTGTCCGACCCTGTATGTAATGATATCATCGAATCTTATCGGGATATATCGAAATATTGTATGAAATAGAAATCTAATAGAAAATATAAATATTGTATGAAATATAAATATAATATAAAACCTATAAAAGATAAATATTGTATGAAATATTGTTACATAGAATAGCAATATATTATTATTATAATATAAAATTACACCATTATTTTTATAATACAAAGATAATTGAAATCCAGTTCCCGACAAACCTTAATACAAACAAATCCCATATAAAGGTGAAGTCTGATGATAGTTATTGATATTGTTATTAGAAGAATTCCTCCGTGTCTTGTACTTTAAGTCTATGACATGTAATAGCCATACCTGTAAGATGTAATAATATACATATTAGGCTCTATGTGTTTCTTCTGCACTTTTCCTTATCAGATCAATAAGTCAGAGCAGATTAGTGATAGAGATTGTGGCCATAAATCCCCTGTACAGACAGTAGATACTCCCAGCGCTGGGGATCTCCTATGTGTAGGGATTATAGCCCAGCTAAAGCTTCTTAACACCTCATTATAGGTGACAACCTGGGGATATCCTTATTCTAGTCTACACTGGGGAGTTGTCAGACCAACCCCAGGGGGCTCACACAGGTATATACAGATAAGTCTATGTATACAGTGGATAGATTGAGGGGGACACCTGTCAGACTACAGGAAGGTGGAGTGATGTGGAGCTGCTGGTTCCTGATCTGGCCTGATGATGTCATTGTATGAATGCCTAGGAGGGATTGTAGCCACCCCCAGCCCCACATGTACAGGGGATAAAAGCTCTATGTATAGAGATCAGGTGGCACAAGGATCGGACACCATGATGAGGAGGAAAGGTTGGGAAGCTCCGCACTTACTTACTAGTGACAGCAGAGTGTCAGTCATCCTGCATGCTGCCTCCTCTCACACAGGTACCGCTCCTGCACCCACTGCTCACCTAGGCTCCCGTACACATTATTCAGCGATCGCAAGCAGTGCCCGACACAGCGTTTTACATTCAGAATCCTTGTACATACATTTCTCCTGCTTACACTTACTCCTCAGCGGCACTGCTTTATATAGGGATTCAGAGGCGTCGTAGTAGTTCTCTCTCTCTATATACATATTAGCTAGTATATATATATATATATATATATATATATATATATATATATATATATATATATATATATATATATATTATATTTATTTTTATTTATTTAATATATATTACACACACTATATATACACACATTATATATATATATATATATATATATATATTTATATATATATATATATATATATAAACACTATATAAACACTATATAAATATATATATATATATATATATATATATATATATATATATTACACACACACGCACGACATATATACTGTACATTTCACACACATAGATATATATTTAGTTATATATTATATCGTTTGCGATCACATCTAAATCTTCTGGATCGATCCCAGCTCCCCCTGTGCCGGTCCCATTCTGCATAGATGTGTTATCTATAGTCAGGGCATCAGTTTGTGATGTGGGTATTTAGTTGGGCACAACATGACTGTTGATGACTCCCCATTACCAGGGCACATAATATTACACTATAATAATGATGACTGATGCTACTTATACAATGCACCATACGGTTACATTTCCTTACTCAATCTGGAACTAGAAGTCTCAGCAATGCCGTGTGAGAGCCCTGCTGTTCTTGCCCTGACACTGAGAGCTGTGCCTTGATTCTAGTGCCCCCTTTGTAGTTGTGGCCACAGCTGGCATTGCCCTTCCTTTGTCACTTGATCTCTCTCTTCCTTATTGCTCCTGTGTCTCCTGAGCACTAGCTGACTGCTGACTGATGTTGTGTCTGTGTTTCTGAAGGTGGACAACTGAACACGATGCTGGATGCCATGGAGGTACCAAGTCATTCGAGACAACTTCTCCTGCAGCTGAACAGCCAGAGGACTAAAGGCTTCCTGTGTGATGTGATCATTGTGGTACAGAACGCCCTGTTCCGGGCACACAAGAACATTTTAGCTGCTAGCAGTGTCTACTTGAAATCCCTGGTTGTCCATGATAACTTGATCAACCTGGACCATGAGATGGTGAGCCCCAGCATCTTCAGAATCATCCTAGACTTCATCTACACGGGAAGACTGGGGGATGCCGAGCCTACCAGTGAGCAGCTCTTTGGGGCTGTCCTAGCAGCTGCCAGCTACCTGCAGATTGCTGACCTGGTCTCCCTCTGCAAGAAGAAGCTGAAAAGGAATGGAAAGTACTGCCATGTAAGGACATCAGGTTATCCGGGGTATGGGAGCCTGGGGAGGGGGCTGAGAGCCACCACTCCTGTCATTCAGTCATGTTTCAACTCTACTCCAAGACCAGTAGACATCCCCCCTGGAGAACCAGTCAATCCCATTAACACCCATTGTGGAGAGCTTTATGCCTCTGTATCTCAGGGGAACCAGTTGCACCAGCATGGGCTGTGCCCACCAGAAAGGCATTGCTCTCCTTTGTGTGGACTAGATCTTTCCAAGAAAAGCCCAAGTCGACCTTCTAACCAGCTCCACTCAGATGCTCCTGAAAGCAGGGATCCCCCCATACCAGGTAGACCAGACAGCCCCCCAGTCAGTGCCAGTGTTCTGACCACCAGCAACTCTTATAAAGACCAACCCCATGGTTATCCAAAGCTGGACAGCAGTACCTCACCAGCCCCACACCCTGAGCCTTATAGAAACAGCGTTTCCAACAGCCACCTTAGGACTGACAGTCGTGATCTGATGTTTGACTGGATGAAGCCTGAGCCAATTGGAAGTTATGTAGATGAAAGTGACAGAGAGAAAGACTTGGACAGAGAGGAGAAAGGGGAGGGTTCCCCTTTATCCCAACAACCCAGATACCCTAGCATTGAGAGTAATGAGCCAGATGATGATAAAAGTACCAGTGAGGAGACTGGCAGCAGTGGGGACCCCTCACCCTCTTCCAACCTCGAGAGGTACCATTGTAACCACCTGTATGATCCAGAGAGCTATGGGGACAACCTGTATGTCTGCATTCCTTGTGGCAAAGGATTCCCCAGCAGTGAGCAGCTCAATGCACATGTAGAAGCCCACAATGAAGAAGAGCTCTACCACAAAGATAGCATGGAGCCACCAGTGCCATTTCTTGATAAGACCAGCCAAAGTTTGGGGGACATTATCAGACCCTACAGGTGCTCTTCCTGTGATAAGTCCTACAAAGACCCAGCCACCCTGCGCCAGCATGAGAAGACTCACTGGCTCACTCGCCCTTACCCATGTAGCATTTGTGGAAAGAAGTTTACCCAGAGAGGAACCATGACCCGTCACATGAGAAGTCACCTGGGGCTCAAGCCGTTTGCCTGTGACGCTTGTGGGATGCGTTTCACCCGACAGTACCGCCTGACAGAGCACATGAGGATCCATTCTGGGGAAAAACCCTATGAATGTCAAGTGTGTGGGGGGAAGTTTGCTCAGCAGAGAAACCTCATTAGCCACATGAAAATGCACACCACTGGACCAGATGGAAAGCCCAAGCTGGACTTCCCTGATAGTGTCTACGCTATGGCCAAGTTCACTGCAGATCATCTAGGCCTTAAACAAGAAAAAGCAGCTGAAATCCTGTCCCAGACCTCACATTTTCTCAATGATCCCAAAACTATAGAAAGTCTTTACCCCTTGGCCAAATTCACAGCAGAACAATTTGGACTAACCCAGGAAAAAGCTGCTGAGGTCCTCACACAAAGCCAGCACCTGGGAAGTGACAGTAGGATCATTGAAAGGTTCTCCTCGCCTTAACAAACCTTCTTCACTTCTGGGTCTAGAAGTCAAGGGTGCCTCAGACTCAAGAACGTGCACCAACAAGGACTACACAGACATTGCATTTCCCTAAAGCTCACCTTGCCCATTACCTGGGTGCAGATTCTGGGCTTCCAAACTGCAATTGCCAAAGACTATGAAGTGGCAGCTTGAACCTGTGAATCACTGAGTGACCAGGTAGAGTTGTCACATTGGGGAAGCACTTTCAGAGGGACTTGTGCAAAGGCTCTGGTGCACTATCCCATGGGAACAAGAAAAGAAAATCCCTCCACCATGTAGACAACCCTTCCTCTGCCCAAGGTAGTGGTGAGAGTTGCTGCTTCTTGTCCTATGAATGGTGGATGTTTATATACAAGTAATATTGTATTTTTTTGTATTGTAAGGACAATCAGATGCAGAAATCAGTATTTCCCATATGTACAGTAGCTATGCAATATTAAATGCCCTGTAAAGATGTGAAGAGGCTTTCCCAGGTTGACTTGGCAGACTATTAGCAATGCATAGTAATACAAAGGCAAAGTGCCTATAGGCTGTCCTTGACTTACACTAGTGACAATGAATTGGGGAGGGTTGAACATGATTGTGCATCATCTGCAATGCTTATTTCTATGCAACATATTGGTAGAAGACCCTGACGCGGACTTCCTATGAGTCCAGATCAGTCATTGTTTGTCAATTTCTGGAGAACAGGCATGACTCAGTAGACTTACTGTGCAATCCCACCACCTTCATGAGCCACAAGTATGCATTCCATCTTCTCATCCAATCCTCCCCAGTTTACAGTCATTAGAAGTCAGAAGACAATTAGCTAATGTCTGCCAAAGAGACAGGGGGGGGGCACTTTGATCCTGTGATATGGGATGTGGCACTTCATGATGTACTACAGATATCATAGAAGCCTATGATGGCCACAGCGGAGAGGGGTGTTGCCTGCCAGGTTGGGACACTGTGAATTGCCTCAGGGTCCGCTCACACCCTCTACAGATGTCAAGTGTGGGTGTTCAGTTCCTAGAAATGACATCTCCCTTCCCAGCCACTATTTCCCAACTCTTCCTCTCCCCTACATTTTCGGGGGCCACCATACTGATTTGTGCTGGGAATACTGATTTGTGCTTTCTGCACAGTGTATTATATGAATATTTTTGTATTACAATGAAGTCTCTTGGAGACTATTGTGCCTTAACCATTATACCACTTGATACCCATTATGTTGTAAGAGCAGCAATCCTGTAGTCAAGCAGGGGTTAAATGCCGCTCTAGTGCTTTACAGCAATAAGCTCAGGTTTCCAGAATCAGGAGCTGAGCATCTATGCTTTATTACATGTGCAATCCCCCATTACCTCTGCAACCCTAACCCCACACCAAAGATTTTATTACATTGGAGCAATGTCAAAACCAAATCAACCCCAAACCCTCTTGGTACAGTGCCTTATGCTGAGACCAAAGCCTACACTCCTGCAAGAGCCAACACAATAACCACTAATGGGAGGGGGCAAGGACTGTTTATGTGTAAGTTAATGTGCTGACTGTAGATAGGCAATCTTCCAATATATTATATTATGTGCCAACTGTGAAGATGTGGGTACCTGCATATGTATGATACCCAGAGGGCCACAAGCCATGGCATTACACAGCTGCTGAGCTGACATTGGTTGCCGCCTCTGGAGTCTTGTTCTCACAGATCACAGTGTGAATCCTGTCCTAGGACTGAGGACTATGCTTTGTATTATACAGTCAGTCACTGTGTCACACGTATTGATGAATGTTATACTGGTGATGAACAGAGACCACATCAAGAGATCACAACCTGAAATAAACATATGAATACCATCCTGTGTCAGATGTCCATGTGTATATGTATTAACCCTTCATGCAAAAGCCTAAATCACCTCCTGTAGATACCTCAGACATCATCTTCTACTCAGAGGTTAGTAAGACGCATTGTAAGAAGAATCATCATGTTCTGCTCCTGCTGCCTGGGCTGTACATGGATTGCAGAAGGGATAAGTGAGAGCAGATCATTCGTGATCACATAGATCGGCCCCTGGACCCACATGGACTTTTTTTTGTACTTATCTAAATTATTTTTATCAATTTGCCTTATTTAAGGAAAAAAAAAATTAAACAGTCTGTGCTTGATAATAGTATTGTCTTCATTTCATCTGGGGATAGATTCAATACCTGCTAGATATGCTCACTATGCTGAGTGTATACAGGATAGGCATCTGCACACACACACATACATGTATATATACAGTATATATATACAAATATATATATATATATATATATATATATATACTTTTCCGCCTTTTAGAAACCTTTTATGTATAAGAAAAAAACATATGGATAATGATGATATTATTTATTTATTTTTTACCTTATTTTCCCTGTATATATATATATATATATATATATATATATATATATATATATATCAAAACTACATCAATTTTTGTGCACCACTGATTCCATCACTAATATGGCTGCGCCTGTGACTATTTAGTATTCTTAGAATTGTCTTCATGTCTACATACATACAAGATTTGGGCTAACTATCACCACTAAAGGTCATGGCAAGGTCAAAGTTTTCCCATAGACTTTTCAACAGAATCTTAGAATGTCATTAGACAGTATTTAGTAAACTGAAGAACATTTAGCACTCTTTATTGTTCTTTTGAATATTCGCTAAGTGAACATCTGGTCAAGTTTAATATGTATATTAAAAAATACACTATATATACAGTATATATATATATATATATATATATATATATATATATATATATAGTGTATTTCCTATTTGTCCTTCAGCAGCACAATTCACCTTCTGTGCTGCCTTCGGACTCAAGGAAAGTAAAGTATTAGGTAAAGCCAGTTTTCACTACAGATATATATATACTGTATCTAGATAGATAGATAGATAGATAGATAGATATGGAGTATTTTCCATAAGTATATTAATACATTTTTAATACATCTGCCTCCCACATGTGAACCCTTAACCATTATTATTAATAAAATGGAACCTATCCATTTTTAGGTATTTTTCTGGCATACTTATGGCACCCTAGATGTTTTATACATCTTGGTGTATATGTGGCGTGCGAGGAGCCTTATATTTTGATGACGAGCTCCTGAGAATACTGAATAACTGTCCTCATGACTGTGACCGCTCTCCAGTACAATGGTGATGTAGAAGTGACACTTGTATCACCGCTCTTGTATCAGATCATTTAACCCAAGGTACCTTGTAGCTTCAGAAGACATTGAAGGTGTTCATCTACAGCAATGTGTAACAGTGATCTACCACCTATACTAGTCTCTATGTATTTATTCCATCTCTATAGTCAGTGGGCTGGAAGTAATACCCTGCCCATAGACATGTATTACACACAGGCCAACCATTGTATAACCTCAGCATCCAATCCCAACCCCTGTTACAGTCTCACATATATTGCTTGTGCACATATATTGTTCCAGCACATAGGTGTCACTTGCTGATCACTTTCTAAATGGTGTCAGTGACTTGTAAATGCTTTCTCTGCAGTTTTTCTGCTCACCTTACTAGCATCGAGACAAGGCCTGAAAATTCCCAGCCTACATATGTAACCCCCACAGTGCACCGTGCAGATAATGTAGGGCAGGCAAGTCTCAAAAGAGAAAGGTCTAAGAATATATACGTCAGTCTTCTGTCAGTATATATTTTGATGGCAGTGATACTCCTAAGTCCTTTATATACCCGTCACACACTGCTCCATTTACAGGATATCTAAGAGAACAAGCATACATTAGATAGAGGCTCTGGCCTAAAGAGCTTGCAATCTACCAGCTGTATCTGTATACTATACATAGATCACGTTACCAGAAGTGATGCCCAGTTATTAATACTATTCTAAGCCATAAATGCAGGCTTGGGAAACAAGAAACCAGTAGAGAGTCAGTCTCATCCTCCATTATTTTAATATTTTTTGACCAACAATTCCAGCTACCTATAAGCTGGCCTCGAAGATACCGGCTCTTGTATGTAAGCTGTAATGGTCATTGTAATATAATGGATCAATCACATGCAGCATTTTTAGAGAAAAAAAAGTTTTTGAGTGTTTTCTTATCTAAACCCAGAAGTCGTTGCAAAAGGAATAGGTAATAAAACAGAAGGACTTTTACATGTCCTTCCTGCTGGATACCCTTATGGCTTTGGCTTGAAAAATTGCATTAAAAACGTCAATGGCAAAAAAAAAAACCTGTGTGTGAATTGAGTCCAAAGTTCTGTGCTTATATCTACAAAGCATTTTTTCAAGTATTTTCTTTATCCAAAACTAATAAGTGAAAGTTTTATTACTCTCCACAATTTCTTTGATCCATCCTATTTTTTTTTTTTTTATGTTGCACCAAATCCCTCGCTTCTCCTAAGAGCTTATTCACATGACAAGGTTTCATTGGCACGTTCGATCCATTTTTTTTTTTTTTTTTTTTTTTTTAATGGATAGCACACGGCCCCATTGAAAGTAATGGATCTATTCACACAACTGTCCTTTTTTATTGGTCCTGGATTCTTGAAAACGGGTTATGCCCGGATGTATATTAGCTATGAGCAATGTACCATTTTGCGGCTTAGTACATATCCCAGTTATATGAATATAACATATGATAAAATGATCTCTGTTTTTTTTTGGGTTTTTTAAATGTAGATTGCGAGCCCCATATAGAGCTCACAATGTACATTTCCCCCCTATCAGTATGTCTTTTTATGGGATGGAAATCCTTGCAAACACGGAGAGAACATACAAACTCCTTGCAGATGGTTTTTTTTTGCCCTTGGCGGGATTTGAACACCAGGACCCCAGCACTGCAAGGCTGCAGTGCTAACCACTGAGCCACCATGTGGCCCCAAAATGATCTCTGTTTTGGGCGCACACAACTGCATTTAAGCCATGAAAGCCTGTGTGTGTGATGGCCGGATTGACCAGCCTGTACCTGGACTCTGAGTATTGTTATCTATGCTGCTGTAGTCTCTGCCTCCCATACTGTCCTCTACTGTAATGTAGTTGTGTGAATACGAAATACGAATACGAAAAAGCTAACCGCCCTGTTGGAGAATAAGAGCTAATTTATATATAACCTTCCAGGGGCCATATCTGCAGAACAGGTGGACAGGGTTCAAGAAAAAACAGACATAAGCACCAAATTTTTCAAGGACACAGCAGCAATAAAGTGATTTGGCATTTAGCATGTACTTGGCGACAGGTCCTCTTTCAGGGATCTCTATGATCACAGCTTTCCCTCCTGTTGGGTGAAGGCAACCGCAAGTTTATCCTGTAAATTTATGGCCGTGCAAAGAGAAGCAGAAGAATTGGAGCTTTGTACAAGACAAAAGACATATCATGGAATTCATAACCACATGACTTAGGAACAATTTAGGATTAATAAACCGTAATAATAAGAACATAAGAGATTTAATATTACCTCCTAGTCCTATAGCACTGCTATAATATTTATTATGCTTACTCGTATAGCGCCATCATATTCCGTAGCGCTTTACAGACAGTCAGCACTTATATATTAATATTTTATTGTATAGCGCCATCATATTCATTGTTGACACATATATATATATATATGTATATACACACAGTATATATATATATATATATATATATATATATATATATATATATATATAGCTCTTGCATGTTGCTGAGTTATTAATACTTTTTTTTTCGCTTTTGCATTCTATCCGCTGGAAGAGCCCAACACTACAAAAGATTGCATCAATATAAAAAATCCAAATAAGCACCTTATGACGTCGAAATATGCAATTAAAGGTCAAGACGTTCCACAAAATTATTTGTTCCCAAAAAATTGAATTAAAAATCGTTTAAATGCTAAATTTTCGTGAACAATATTAATATCTTATCTAGGTCTGAGAAAGGTTAAACATGATGGCTTTATGTCTTTTATCAGCTGATGTAAGGCCGCCACAACACATACAGATATCTGACCAATATCTGTCCAATATCAGTCTACACTGGTGCGGCAATGGCCAGCTGATCAGATTGAAATGTGAAAACTGGTCTTGTGTATATACAGTATTTGTCAATGACAATGACTAGCTCTCACCATATCTGAATGACTCTATTATAGGGAACAGAAAGGTTTTGTTGTCAGATGATCATAAGAGACAAGGAAGATGAAAAATGGATCTATCTTAGCAAACCATCTCTGGGTGTAAATGGGCGACTTATCGCAGTTCACTATCTGTAAGGTCAGTCTGTACATGAACCCGGGTAGGATGTATACCTTTTTGGAAAGTGGAGATTTCCACTAAAACATATTGAATACATTTTCTGGCAGATCAGATGGATTTCCATCAGATCGATAGTCCATTCGCACGCTACAGTTAGCGCCATAATCGACGACAACCAATGGGGATGGCATAATACAGCCATCTTATCTAGTAGCAGTGAGAACATGGAGTTGGGAGCAGCGGCTGCTCAGTGTCACCTCTCCCCATCATGTGTCAGGCAGGACGGAGGGAGGAAGAGCAGCGGGCCAGGACTTGGCATCAGCAGGACGTCCTGCATTGTGTGTGACAAACAATGGAAACAGAATCTTTGAAAAAGAGCAGATTCTACCAAAGTGAGGATGTTCAGCTGGAGTCGCAGAGAGGGATAGGGACGTGCAGGCAGCACTGGTACTTCCCATCCCAGAGAGAAGGAGGGGGCGCAGGGTTTACAGGAAGACACAGAAAGTGAGATTTAACCTACACCATTCCAGATCTGTGCTACATAATGTGTCCGCCATATATCATGTACGGCCTTTACCAGGAGCAAACTCTGGCTCTGGCTGATGGCATCCTAGCAAATGCAGCAAGGCTTTGTGCACAAGTAACGGAAATAAAATTATATTGGTTATCGAACTTGGTTAATAGGACTACTACTGGATTGACGTTACAATGGTCACACATGAGCCATACTGCTCAGAGATCTCCAGGATGATTGTTAGTTAGATTATGGACATAACCACACAATGCAGATGTGTTACAGAAAGTTTTGCAAACGTCTCATTCTTCTGAATGAGGTTTACAGAGATCCATGTTCTTGTAGACAACACAACCCCGGTTTACATGTATGGGACAGATTTAGCGTTGTAGAAATTTTCACGATCATTGGGATTGGTGGGACTGCACCATTTTGTCTCACTAGTTCTGCTCTTACCCATAAATCTCTATATAGAGGCAAACCCTTTAGATGGAGTCTGTCAGCAGTAAACTGGTTCCCAGTATCTTGTAGAGGTGATACTATAGTTTCCAAATATGTATCTGTATTTCAGCTTTGGCGCCCCATTTTCACGTGAATTAGGGAAAAGTGCTTTCCCTGGGAATATACAGCTGAGACCAATACCCAGACAAGCTAAAGCAAACACAAAGCACTTTTCTCCTCCTTTTTATATGAATATTGACGTCAAAGCTTAAATAACAGACCATAGGATTATACAGATATATATATGAGATTATACTAGGTTTATAACCTATTTACTGTTGACAAACTCCCTTTAAGAACTAAGGGCCTATTCACATGTCTGCATTTTGTGGACGTGTGATGCCCATGCTAATCACGGACAGCACTACATCATTGTTATTTAGGGGCCGTGTTCTGTCCATAGTTGGAAATTCACATTTCTTGTACCTTTCGATAAAACAGATAACGCATTGATGCCATCTATTCTTTTTCACGTACCTATAGACTTTTCTCGATGTGATGCAAAAACCACAGAAACTTCCGTCACTTGTTGTTTTATACGGACCCAGGGTCTGTGAATAAAAGGATGTCTGAATAAATACATTGATATAAATGGATATATATGGCGTCCGTGGAAAATGTGTAGATTGCAGATGTGCGAATAAGGCCTTAGTGGTGACAAGTATGTCAGAATCTCCGATTTATCTGTTCTGCTCGCTACCTGGGGTTGTGACCACTGCCTCAAATCCCATTCCTCGCAATTGCAAGCGATGTGCTTGCAAAGCACATGGAGCCTATAATGGGCTCCGTGTGCTTGCCACGCACTGCCTGCGCGAACGAATTGTGCGGGCATTGCGCGGCAAGCACACGGAGCCCATTATAGTCTATGGGCTCCGTGTGCTGAACCGCACAGCGCTTGCATTAGTGTTGGTATTCCGTTCGGGGGGGGGGGGAGTCTCCATGCGGACTCCTTGCGGACGGAATACAAGCGCTAGTGTGAACCAACCCTTACATATCGCACCAGCCTTATATTATATATTAAACATGGGATTTTTACACTGCCCTCAACATATGGTAACGATGCACAAAGCCTGTTTTTGGCCCCACGTTGTGGAAACGCAGCTGTTTTTGTTGCAGATTTTGCTGCGGTTTTTTGATCCGTAGCCAGGAGTGGATTGAGCAGAAAGGAGATGTATAAGTACTTGATATATATTTACCCTTTGTAGTCACTGCTGGGTTTGGCTCATAAAAACGCATCAAAATCTGCAACAAAAAAAGCTGCGCTTCCGCAACACGAGACTTTTTTACGGATTTCACCCGCCAGTTTGTGTAGATATTTTAAGTTTAGCAAAAGAAAAAGCAAATATAAATCACAGCCTTGTGTGAACCTGAACTAATACTGTACCTTTCCCTTCTATTGCCATTACGGTTTAACCACTTCTTCTCCCTTTGGATATGTGCGGTTTAGTAATATATAAATACTATGGGGATATGTAAGCGGGATCTCATATCACATGGGGGGTATATAGTTCCCATAATCTCAGTTAGGTCATCATTCACACTGTAGATGGAAGGTGAAGGAGTTCAGGTAGGAAATAAATAAAATCCTTGTGGTTTCCGTACAGTGTCCAAAGTAAGATTACATTTTTTTTTACTTCTTCTAACAAAACTCCTATGTGTGTGGGATAGAAGAAAGTTACAGCCACAGGAAGCCGCACCCCGAAAAATAGTAAGTGGGAAATCATAGAAATGATAAAATAACCCCCTCCTCACTATGTGTTGGTAGGAATCTGCACCTGGAGCATATCCAAGTCTTCCCAGGAAATGGACTACAGAATAGAGCCCATGAGTTGGCCCTTTACACCCACCCCTCCCACCCATTGCCGGAGCCGATTCAAGAATTTCTAGTGTTGACTTGAAATCCATGTAAATAAAGCCATATATGTCACCAAACACAAATACCAGCTGCTTCCACTCCCAAGTCAGGGGGATTGCGCAGCCCCCCTTCAGGACCAGCCTGGGCTCCTTTTCAGCATGGATGGGGTTAAAACACCGAACGTGGAGAAAGTGAGAGCTAATTAACACATGGGGTGTAAGCCTCAAGGTCGTGTGATTAGTGCTGTGTACCAGGATTAGGCCAGGGTAACCCCTCACACTGGAGGTTCTCACCTCTGCACTGCTCATTGGTGCCTCTAGTGGTGGTGAGCGGAGGCCGCAGGGAGGTGATGTGCAGGTGTAGACCATTTCTGGGGCTCAGAGGATGCCCGCATTGCTCCTATGTGAGAGCTCTTGAAGCAATCACAGGGCTCACATTTCACAGCTAATTGCAGTCACAGATTGCCAGGTGCAGACCAGTTTTATGGCTTCAGGGAACTGTGCACTGGGTTGTGGGGGGAGGCATCCAGCGGGGATCCTAAAAAAAAAAAAGGCGTTCAGTCTCACCTCCTGTGTCCAGACCTGTAGAGGAGAAACTGAGCAGACACATAATACACTTTCTAATTCATGTTGGTTGAGATAGAAGCAATATGCTGAGTGAAGACGTCTGCGAAGAACTGTACGTTAACCCTGCGCTGCCACGGCAGACTGTAAAACCTCAAACTATGTGTAAACGGACAAGCAGAGATAGCTTATTACAAATGGCATCAATTCTGTCTTCACGTTCTAGGATTGGTATAATTTTAGAGCTTTAGATATTTAAGATGTGTTTATATGTTCGGGATTTTTTTCAATTTTATATTTTATTAAAGTTTTCAAAATCAGTAAAAACCAAAAAACCCCCAACAGAACAACAGAATCAGTAAAATGGACCAAAGCTATGCAGCTGAGCTAGAAGTACAACAACAGACACATGATAGAAAGCAATAGGTACATAGAGCGCTCAGAGCAACTATGTCAAAGACCACCTTGGGTACGATATACATCCCACAGCAATCCCACCGCGTTGTCCAGAATGTCACATCAGAGGACACTGTCAAAAGATGTGAAAAAAGAGCCATCCCTGTGAGCCGCAGCACCAGCACCCTTCAAAGTAGTAGGAATTGAGCTTGCGGAGAATCTCAGGGCTGTGGTGCCATGAAATTTGTAGTTCAAGTTGATTTTTTTTTAATATGGGGTACAGTAGGGACGTAACTACCATAGAGGCAGCTGCCACAGGACCCCGGCCATTAGGGGACCCGGTGACAGCCGCTACCGCTGCGTTTTTTTTTTTTTTTAATAGGCCATTACAGGCCCTATTTACTTGCCGATCCTGGCTGGGCCGAGATCGGCAAGTGACACCGCGGGCCCCACAAATACTATCATTATACTCGGGGGTCTTTGCAGACCCCCGAGTATAATGATCGGCGGACCGGGAGAGGTAAGGGAACGTAAAAAATACTGTTACTTACCTCTCCACGATCCTGCCAGGCCTCCTTCATACTTGTCTGTCGTCTCTGACGTCACATGAACCCGGCCTGCTTCCCGGGTCATGTGACGTCCGACATCATTAAATAAGGACGAGAGTGGCGGCTGACAGCATAGGAGTTGGGGGACAGGTAAGCAACTGTTTGTTTTTTTTTAATGTTTTTATCCCCCCGGGTCTCTGATTATTATACTCTGGGGTCTGAAAAGACCCCAGAGTATAATAATTGTTTATGGGTGTCCACTATGAGCTATAATACTGTGTGCAGGGGCCACTATTGGGGATACTACTGTGTGCAGGGGCCACTAATGGACATAATACTGTGTGCAGTGCTTACTAAGGGACATAATAGAGTGCGGAGGAGGGGGTTGGTCGAGGTCTTCGGCGTCAGTGTCGGTTGGGGGGGGGGGGGCCATGTCAAAAGTTCACCACGGGGCCCCGCCATTCCTAGTTACGCCACTGGGGTACAGATATATTTCCTAAGAGACGTGGCCAAATCATTGCCCACAACTCAGCAGATTCCTCCCACCTAGACATATAGATGTATTTCCGGAGCAATGAAACAGAGCAGTCGGCGAAGAGGCCATCAGTAATGGAGATAAGGCCTGGGGTTGAAGGACTGTAGGAGCACATGCCCTCACAACAGGACAATATGAGGTAGAGAAATAGACTGACAATACCCGAAAACTTGATGAAGAGGGAAGGAAATGTCTCATAGGGTGTAAAAAAAAAAAACAATAAAAAAAAGCTAAGCTGAGATGGGTTACAGGGTCTAGCAGATCCCCTAACCGAAAATGACCTGCCTGGAACCATGGACATGTCATACATGTAGTTGTACTATCCAGGAGAAGAGGTGTGACGAAAAATAGTTAGGGAAGATTTGAAGAGAGAAAACTGGAATTTACGCCAACATCTGAGCCATATCTCACTGGTAAATATCCCAGTATAAGCTGATACCAGGAGTCAGGAACTGGACCCCAAAACTAGTGATATTAGCCAGTATGGCAGATGATCTCTGAGGCCACTGATTGGTCACGTGAATGATGTACGTGACATCATTGCTGCAGGACTGGCCGGGACTAGAGCAGGAGACTTGTTTTCATTACTTAGCCCATCTCTTTGGAGTCCTGGACAACTACTTTAATGAAAAATATATTTGGAACACTGAGAAATGTCTCCAGTTTTGTCTGGAGTGATTTACATATATGAGCAGTGTCACAGAGGGGTGCGTACAGCCCACCACTAAAATTCATTCTGGGGTCGCCCTATACAGCTACATGCAAATATTATCTGACTGGTTCACAAATTCCTAAAATGGCACTAACATAGGTTTGTCAGTCATAGTTTGCTGCCTAGCCCTTACCTGTTGCCTTGATCTAGGGCCTTTGTAGCTCTCTGAGCCAGGGATGTGTGTCCACACCGCACAATGTGATGGAGAAGATGGGCCCAGGGTGGAAGGATATTGGTTGTCCCAAACCTAAACCTAGATATCATCTCAGCTACCCAACGTATCTGCTGTATATAGAAACTGGGTGGTTTTCTATTATACCGACACATGGCCTGGTTGCGATGCTGTATGAGGTACAGGGAGCGTACTGTGCCATGAAATGGCGAACTGGGGGCCCACTGGGAATTGACCTGCTCACCTGTGTGCCAGTCTGAGCCTGTATATGAGGCCCAGTGTCTCGCTGCAGATGCCTATAGAACGTATAACCACTTTCAGTACTGTGGGTTAGGTGCTAAAGCTTTGAAATCCCCTAAGAGAACGTGTGCAGTGCCCACCAGCAGGTGTTACACGCCAGGCTCACGTATGTACAGGAAGAGCAGCAGTCACTGCAACCCATAGTGTGAGAAAGAAACCAGGCAGTATTTTTAGCATTTACTATACCTTTAGTATAGGGATGTATTTAGTGTACGGTCACGTGTTTTTTACTGGCACAGATCTATAGAAGTTGCTTTTCTTGGATATATTTCTCTATATCAAATCTACAAACTTCCAATGAGTTTTTGTACAAGCAGAAAAAAAAACCAATAAAAGACATTTTTTGGTTCCTTTTTTTTTTAGCTGCAGTTTGCTATGTGGGGCCTTAGCCTAAGACTGAGATGTTGCTTGTACACTTGTTTAACCACCACAATAGCCGCCCGTATACAGTACGGTCTCACTCACAGGAGTGTATGCTATAGGTAAGTTACTGAGTTGAGTCTTCATTTCCTGCCTCTATGAGACTCCTTCACGTCCTAGAAGCTGCTCAGTCTGAATAATGGCGGCAGCAGGACAGGATAGCGGGATGCAGCGTCCTGAGCACTCACGTCACTGTGTCATGAGGTCAAGGCTTCGTGTGGCCGGGACTTTACCAAGATTTCAGGAAAGTAGCAAACGTAAAACTAAAGATACTGAAAAACTATTCATATAGCAAGAGCAGTTTCACACATACAAACACTTTGCAGGTATTGTATTGTGGTTTTGAGGCTACTTATATATGAAACACTTCATTCTGCCACATAGTTTATAAAAATAACAGAAAGCCTTAAAAAAAAAACAAAAAAAAAAAGCATGAAAGTCATCAAAGCTCTAGTTAAATGAGAAAATGAGACTAAAGATCAATTCTATATATACTGAGAAAGAGACATACATATGCTATATGTGCATTTACCCTGGAAGGAAGACACTGCCATTTATTAAAAAAAAACAACAACACCCAAACCAGGGATCCCCACCAATAAGAAGACAGAACAATAGTACTCCACGTAACCCTGCAAAGTACAAAGGACAGTCACACTCACACTGCAGGAAAGAGCCCACCACTCTCACCCTCTGAGTGATGAATGTCCGACCATTACATAGTACAGAATACAATTAGTAGAAATATTTTCCCTCACCCGTTTACTTGTTATCGCCATGATAATACTTGACCTATCACTGGACATCATAAATGGGTGTATATTGTTGGAAAACTTCATGGTTGAGTGTTTAGCTATGAACTTGGATCAGCACAGGAATATACTAAGCTTTCCATGCAGAAACTCAGGGGAAAGCAAGCAGAGATGCCAGGTCTGACAGCCATGACCACCTGTTTGGAGGTGGTTCCTGGTGGAAATATTGCCTTTGCCAGAACGATTGGATCTTAAACCTTAATCTCGGCCAATACAAGGGCCATGCAACTCCAAAATAACGCACATCGCATCTTTTCTGCTAAAGACAGATGTCCATCAAGTTCAATTGGTAAAAAAGAGGGGAAGCATTGTAGCGAAAAAAAGTTAACCCTGCTTAACCCAAAAGAAAGTGAAAAAGCCCTATAAATTGTAGTCTGATTAGCCTTAAAGGGATTATGCCATGAAAAGTATTTATCCTCCATCTACAGGGTAGATAGATAAATACCTAGTCAGTGGGTGTCTCACTGCTGCTCCTTTCCCCCCACTGCACATACAGTCTGACCGCAGCCATCATACTAATCACAACCTGTGCGTCGTGATGTCAGCCTGATACCCTACTACCCAACTTTGATACCCTACCCTGATACCCTACTACTATACCCTGATACCCTACTACCCAACCTTGATACCCTACCCTGATACCCTACTACTCTACCCTGATACCCTACTACCCAACCTTGATACCCTACCCTGATACCCTACTACCCAACCTTGATACCCTACCCTGATACCCTACTACTCTACCCTGATACCCTAATATCTTACCCTGATACCCTACTACCCTACCCTGATAACCTACCTTGATACCCTACTACCCAACCTTGATACCCTACCTTGATACCTTACTACCCAACCTTACTACCCTTCCCTGATACCTTACTACCCTACCCTGATACCCTACTACCCAACCTTGATACCCTACTACCCTTCCCTGATACCTTACCCTGATACCCTACTACCCAACCTTGATACCCTACCCTGATACCCTACTACTCTACCCTGATACCCTACTACCCAACCTTGATACCCTACCCTGATACCCTACTACCCAACCTTGATACCCTACCCTGATACCCTACTACTCTACCCTGATACCCTAATATCTTACCCTGATACCCTACTACCCTACCTTGATACCCTACTACCCAACCTTGATACCCTACCTTGATACCTTACTACCCAACCTTACTACCCTTCCCTGATACCTTACTACCCTACCCTGATACCCTACCTTGATACCCTACTACCCTTCCCTGATACCTTACCCTGATACCCTACTACCCAACCTTGATACCCTACCCTAATACCCTACTACTCTACCCTGATACCCTAATATCTTACCCTGATACCCTACTACCCAACCTTGATATCCTACCCTGATACCCTACTACCCAACCTTGATACCCTACCCTGATATCCTAGTATCATACCCTGATACCCTACTAACCTACCTTGATACCCTACCCTGATACCCTACCTTACTGCCCGCCTCATAGCATGTGACTAGGTGAATCTGCTCCGCGCCCCACAGTCAAGGTAAGTTTGCATAATCCGATTCAAGGTTCTAAAAGATGATGGCTATAACCTAGGGGGAAACATCCAGTACTTACCTCTTCCTATTGACCAGAGCAGTACTCTGTAAGGACTGAAGGACATAAGTGTAAGGACAATTCTATTTTACCCTCGAAACCTCCTCATAATACTTAGTTTAAATGTTTCATCCCCATAGAAATAACTGCAAAATTTAGACTTTTAGCTAAGCAATCATCAGCACCAGCGTGTCTATTGTCCTGGTGTGTTAGATGACATGAGAGATCGCTAAAATAGAAGATACATACAAAGCCTGACGGACTCCATTGTCTGTATTGGGGTCCGTTGGGTAACTGTTGTTTATAAACTGAACCCGGTGGCCGAAAAAGTTGTGCGTTCAGGAATTTTTCGTCTGTCGATTTCCTTACGGAGATTCTGATGCAGATATGAACTAAGCCCAAAAGGATAAACCTACTTTTGCAGCCTGATAAAGGGAATACAGGACTTTTGGACCCAATGGAGCATTAGAAAATATTAGAAAAGAGCACTTATTCTCTACAGAAGGGGAATTTTTTGGTTTTGCCTGTGGGCATTGTGAGCCAAAAAAATATAGAAACTATCACTGTAACTTTATATAAGGACTCTTTTAGTGGATGAGGGGCATCTTTTTTTTCTGTGTCTTTTTGGAGAATGTATCATGGATGCACCTCAAATATTTCTTTTGTTTTCTGACTTAGCAAAACTCATCAAGGCTGAGGTCCCACATTGCAGAAACATAGCATTTTTTGTTGCAGATTTTCTTGTTTTGTTTTTTTTTGAGCCAAAGCCAAGAATGGTTACATAAGGAATGGGAAATCTATAGGAAGTTCTTATACTTCTACCTTCTGCTCAATCCACTCCTGGCTTTGGCTCACTTATTTTGTTGCAAAATCTACAACAAAAAAAGCTGCATTTCCGCAACGCAGGGTCTTAGCCTAAAACATTAATGATAGATCCATGGGCTGAAAAACTTGTACACACACAACCATAACCGCAGCAGCAAATCTAATGTATTTAGCCTGTGCCAGCATACCCTTATGTGTCGTGATCATGGCGACTAGAGGATTACATGGCTATGATTGGTAGATTCTTAGAACCAATATAGTAACATGGAGGTGTCTGTGCACTAATATATATGTATACTGTCATGTATGTCCTGATCCCGCATGGTCAGATGACAGGTGCACTCGGCCATGTGACAACTAAAGTTCTGACATGGCAGTAAAGATTTAGAAAATCTCATCAACAAATGATGTATCAGGTCATCAAACTGAAATAGGAAATAAGGATTTGATGAATCTCTATTTAGCGATTAGTAAAATTGATCATCGATGGAAAATGATGTAATAACTGGGTTTTCATTACGATTCCCTCTCTAAAACACTGCTTGGATTAAGGACCAGCTATTGACCTGAACAAGATGTGAACCCTCTAACCCTCCTTCCTGTTACTGCTTTTAGTAAGGCTGCAGCCAGCGCAAGGGGACAAACATTTCCGTCTTACACATTAATATTATGAGCAGGAGGAACCTTCAGTTCATGAATTATAAAACTACTTGTTACAAGTCAAGGAAAACAAACAATCCAGACTATAGCTGTCTCCAGTAACATCCACGGCTATATAGATGTCTCATTTATCAAGTCAGGCTTAGTAGGTTTGGATCTAGAGGAAATATTCAGAGTTTTCGGTATATTTGCGGTCCGTGTTTCCCATGAACAGGGCATAAATGGATTCTATTCTGCGTATTTTCCCGCAGACTTTTCTGTGCTTTTGAATCGAATATGCCCATTCAAGTCATTTGGTCCAATGAGGGTGAAAAACAGATAACATAAGATGAAAAACCAAAGAGAGGAAATAAAAGAAAAAAAAAAAAAGAATTTTTTTTTTCATGTTAGAAAAAAAACCCAGACAGATGTGTGAATAAGATCTTAAAAAGTTATATATAGAGATGAGCTAGTACTGTTCGGATCAGCCGATCCGAACAGCACGCTCGCATAGAAATGAATGGACGTAGCTGGCACACGGAGGGTTAAGCGGCCGGCCGCTGTCAAAGCGGAAGTACCAGGTGCATCCATTCATTTCTATGGAGCGTGCTGTTTGGATCAGCTGATCTGAACAGTACTCGCTCATCTCTAGTTATATATGCAGGATAGAAATTTGCGCATTTTAAAGGGGTTCTCCACCAACCCAGTCACTGCCGGCAGGGTCACCTGTCACAGCTATTGATTGGCATACACGCCGCTTTAATATACCCCTGTATTTGGATCCTCACAAACCTGGATTAGAGATCTCACCATTACTATGCGCAGACTGAATGCTGGGGCTGGGAAGAGAAGGAAGTCTGTGAGGTGAGACTTCAGCCAATAGCGGCTGAGCAGGAAGTGATGTCAGGGAAGAGGATGTCAGCTGTAAACTTCTGTAAACTCAGTACATGCAGCCATTTTGTTATTACTTGTTATGTGAAATATCTAAAGTGTACAGAACACATTTACGTACATTTGGCGGACAAGACTGAGAACTAACATCCTCGTGTGTGTAATAATCCGAGTAGTTTCACTTTGTTAACTGTGAAATTTTACTTTAAATATTCTTTATAACAGATTACAAGATTTTTCTCACAATAAAATTAGGTGATCTCTGCAGACGTAGTATCTGGTATGTGTGGCTTCCTCTTATAGTCCATATAGACATGACAATGATGTACAAAAATGTATTTTTCTCTTGCTGTTGTTTTTCATGTAAGATTCAAAGTTCAACAAAATATCTGCTGGAAAAAGAAAGAAAACTTATGGGACATGATCAATTCAGGAAACAGACTAACATTATCTATCTATCTATCTATCTATCTATCTATCTATCTATCTATCTATCTATCTATTTACTGTATCTATCTACGGTATCTATCTATCTATCTATCATATCTACTGTATCTATCGTATCTATCTACTGTATCTATCTATCTACTGTATTTATCTATCTTTCAAAAGAAAAAATAATTGCAGCAGCACCAGCAAATCTGGGGATCATCTCACAAATTGCACGGCAGAAACCCCTCTCCAGGCAAAAGGGTTTGCAATAGAAAAAACAATCCGGTCTGTCAGCAACTTGTATGGATGGAAAATGTACTTTTATTGGAAAAAGCAGTACACCACATATCAGTCCACACTGGGACCATTTGCACTTGAGAAAGGTCCCAGTGTGGACCGATACGTGGTGTACTGCTTTTTCCAATAAAAGGACATTTTCCATCCATACAAGTTGCTGGCAGACCAGATTGTTTTATCTATCTACTCTATCATATCTATCTACTGTATCTGTTGTATCTATCATATCTATCTACTCTATCTATCTACTGGATTTATCTACTCTATCATATCTACTGTATTTATCTACCTACTGTATCTATCTACTCTATCATATCTATCTACCGTATCTACTCTATCATATCTATCTATCTATCTATCTATCTATCTATCTATCTATCTATCTTATCTGGAAAATGTCTTATGTAATATAATATTTGCAGAAAATATGCTTTTATATTTCATTACTTAAGGTTACACCTATACAAATTATTCACAGAAAACTTAAATATAACTGGATAGAATTCATATGTTTGTCGCCGTGGATTTTACCTTCAGAACATAGTGAAGGTGCACTTTGAAGGATATGGGGGCAAATTCGGAAGCTGTACCAGGGCCCCAACTATTATAATAATGGTGACTTCCTATGTGGCAGAATTTAAAGCAAAAGTTCAAAATCCAAACCAGGAAGGCTTGGAGGAACGTTGAAGAACTGCACTTGCCCAGACGTGTAATGTCCAAAAAAGTCTTTATTCGATCCAAACACACTACGCGTTTTGAGAATAGCTTCCCTTTCACTATATGGCAGAGGTGCCCTCTAGGCAAGTGGGTCCAAAAGGTCCGATTACCTCTGCCCCTTCTATATAGAAATCTGTACAGAGTCTTTGTATTGTCACAGTCTCCAGTCTGGAATACAGAAGCCTTGCTATGCCGCTCATAATACATACAAAGTATTACGGCATAAGCCTTTAACAAGGTGGTCGGGGGTTACAATGTTATTCTGCGTAATTAATTGGAAAATCTGTTTTCACTGGATGGTTTGTTCCCATATAGCTAAATATGTTATTAGCTTGAAAAAAGAAGTATGTCCGTCTAGTTCACCCTATAATCCTAGGGCGATGATCCACAGAAGGCGAGAACACCTACGAGGCGGTCATCAATTACCCCATATTACAAATATTCCTTCCCGACTTCATTATTATTATTATTATTATATTTGCTGCACATCTGAACAACATTCGGGGGTACTGAGCCCTGCATTTAGCAAACGTCTTACTGCTGACAAGTGGAGTACACAATCCTGCATGTGGCTTTTTCCTGTCTCACTTGCTGGAAGTAACACTTATTGTCCAGATCTGGAAGTGCGCAGCAATAGCTCCAGCTCAGCAGCGTGCACGGCTAATAATGGGGTGCTTAGCAAAACACACATCTGGAGTCCAGCACACGCCAAGGAGTGGGGGGAAGATAAATGCTATATATGCATTGCCTAGCGTTGCAGTCCTTGTGGACACCTTTATCATAAATGATGCTGGCCAGGACAGTGATGAAGGTCCTGGCAAATAACAGCTGAGTATTCCCCTAAAAATGAGGCATGTTTTCCCCTTTAACTTGGAAAATACAATGTATCTTGTACAGTTTTAACTCTTCTGTTCCCAGAAAAAATTCTAAAACTTAGAGGATCTGTGAACAATCCTGAAGCATCTTTTGGATTTTTACAACTGTGAGATGAGATAGTACTCAGTTATTCCTCCTGGAAATTAACAAATTGGGGACTGAGCATTACTATTCCCAAAATCTGATACCACCTGGTCAGTAACAATTTACTGAAAAGGTAATAGTTATACTCAGTTCTTAATATATTCTTACATTTCCAGGAGGGCTAACAGAGGAACGGCACAAGATCTAAGAAAAGATGTTCCCAAAATATTTACTAGTAGACAAATAAAAAAAAAACCCCCAGTGAGGCTGAGTTCACACCAGCGTTGGCCCTCCGTACAGGGATTCCGTTCCCCTCTTTGCATTTTTCACCCTTTTTGGGTGGAAACCAGGAGGACCCGATTATAGCCTATGGGATCCAACAGGTTTAGTCGATTAGGTTTCCGTTCGGGGGGTCCCTAGACTTCCCCTAACGGAAACCCGAACACAGATGTGAACCTAGCCTGAGTCCCGTATTAAAGTGAAAATACTTAACCCCTTAAAGGGTCACAGTTAATGACAATGATAGACAGGTTGTTTTTTGTTTTATCATTTTTTTCATAAGAAATAAGAATACAAGGACATGAAGGCAAACACAGGCATCGAGAGAACCGAACAAAAAAAGAATGAATGTCACTAGGGACCCAGAGTCCAAGTGAAAGCACATTTTTTTGGGAGAGGACCTACGTCCATCGAGTCATAGCCCCGTCTGTATGCGAAAACAAAGTGTCATATTCCCCGATTCTTCTTCCTCGAGACAAAACCAGGCAAAAACCAAAAGTGACTTCCTGGCCTGCAGAAGAAATATTTTTCTGAAATACCAAATTTACAATTAGTTTTTATTGAAAAAAAAAATAAAATTCAATAAAAATTTCAAAAACTATTAGTGAAATTTTTTTTGGTGCAGAGGAGTTTTTCCATTTTATAAGGATCTCATCAAAGAAATGAGCCGTTGGTAATGACAAGACAATGGACGCCGATCGGGTGAGGATGACGTAATATAACTTGTAAAGGGATTTTCTCCCTCTTTAACATTATGGCTTTTTCTTGAGATTAGGGGTCCGACTTGTGTTCTGTTATACAAGAGGGTCACACACTTGTCTCAGCACAAACATTGAAGACTCCTGCACATGGATAAATACGGTATAGAAAATCTCCGCCATATATTGCCTGCATTTCCTGGACTAATCTGGTCTGGATACGGGACTCTCATCATAGTGCTCTGCAATGCTCGGAGCCTCCCCTTGTTTCTACTGTCCCGTATTGTATACTAGCCTCTGCCTGTAACTTCGTCTGTGTGTTGTTGGCATCGATGATCCGCTTATATTCAGCAAATTACTCCCGTCGATGGTTCGCCTGCTCCGGCGTTTCGGTGGCTCTTAAGCTGTCCTGCTGCTGAACTGGTTCCTCACGCTGTGCCTGTGATTGTTCCGGCATCTTAGCAGCTTACTGGGACGCCGTATAATGAGCGTGTTATTGGCGTCAATGATCTCCGTCAGCTCCGCTTGAGGAAAAGCCCGTGGCGTTTGGCTATCTTCATAGCTCTCGTTGTTTTAGAACTTTGCAACAAATTCGATTTTTTTTTCCCCCGGCATGTTTAAGAGTAGCAAACTGCCAATTTAGATTAAAGGTGTTTGCCCATGTCCGTGTGTCAGCACTGCCAGGAGCAGTTCAGATAATATGCAAATGCATGTACTCAATCAACTAAGGGTTATCTGTGTGCTTACATAGAGAGATAACAGACCTGGCTTTATCAGAACCTGAGATAATCTGCTGCTAAGAGAAGTTTAATATAGTATGTGAACATAAATTCATAACAGTTGTGAAGCCATGTCATTTACCGGGATAAAAAGTAGCCTATGTGTTAGTAGAGATTACAAACTATCTATGTGCCAAATTTCTTTCAAATCTGTTGAGCCATTTTTGTGTGATCGAGGAACAAATATCCAAACACACAAACTTTATAATATTAGTAGGATAAGGACTCCTGGCATCATCCTGCTCTCCAGACAAGATTCAGTCCGGTAAATGTAGGCAATATGGTGTGCATATTTTTCCTAGACTGGATTTGCCTGCATGTAGGAGACCAAAGTGACACCAGGCAAAATGGACACCAAAAAGTGAATTGTTTTGGCTGGTTTTCTGTTAAGCTCTAGACAAATGTTAATATTTTAGTATAAAATAAATCTAGACGTAAATAGCAACGCTGAAATAACAGGAAAAAGCCATGCTACCTGATACAAAGGGAACCCATCAGGGCTATTTGGGACACTAAGCCATCCACAGGCCCCTATGGATTGGTGGATTACCTCCCCAATAGGCCTGTGCCAAATCTGTCCGGTGCAACATTACAAAAAATAAAACAAATATAAACAAATAAAGCTTTATACTTACCTAGAGAGGAGTCCAATGACTCTCTTTGGACATGTATGTGGTGCTCCCACCACCTGTGCAACTTTTCAAGCTGGGGAAGTACACCTTGGCGTCACTGAGCATGTGCACTAAGCCACAGTGCAAAGGGGTTTATTTTCATCCTGGACACCAAAAGCATTATTAAGGGCTCTTTTGGACACTAAACTATCAGTCTAGTGGGACATTAAACCCTGAATAGCCCTGACAGGTGCCCTTTAATAAACCAGGTCCAGGTTAAACAGTTACATGTTGTATACTATGCCAGCAGGCAAAATATTGGTAAATGCTGCCTAGCACCCTCAGGCTAAGGCCCCATGAGACGTCCCGCAGTAATAAAGCGCTGTGGGAAAAACTGCGGCGACAATGCATCGTGGTTCTTCCCTCAGCGCTTTAAACATAAAATTCAGTTTTCTTCTGCAGACTTTCTGTTACAATTACATCTACGGAGAAACCGTCGGCATTTCTGTAGATATAATTGACATGCTGCAATTTCCAAAACTGCACTGGTTTTGGAAATCACAGTGTGTTCGCACCACAGTTTCTACCGCAAAGTGAGCGTGGGATTCGCTAGAATCCCATCCACTTTGCCTCTACTGTAAAACGCCACAATTTTTCCCACGGCGTTTCCGCTGCCGGCAAATCCCAGCGTTTCCGGCCTCAGTGTAGATTCACACAGAGGTATTTGATGATGATTTTGAGGCAGATTCTTCAAAACTAGCTCAAATTTCTGCCTGAAATCTGCCGCCCATTCAGTTCAATGAAGAGATAAATCTAAAAAAAAATAATAAAATGGGCCTTGCTCGTTCTTTAGACGGATTCTGCCTCATTGCAGTAGAGATGCAGATACCTATCTAATGGTCATCTCACCACGTCTGATGTGGCGCCCTCTTTCAGAATATGTAGGGACTAGAGATGAGCGAACACTGTTTGGAACAGCACGCTCAGATAGAAATGAATGGAAGCGGCCGGCACGCGAGGGGGTTAAGCGGCCGGCCGACGCTAAAGTCTGCGTGCCAGGTGCTTCCATTCATTTCTATGGGAGCGTGCTGTTCGGATCGGCTGATCCGAACAGTGTTCGCTCATCTCTAGTAGGGACAAGCCACCATTTGTAAGTTACTGACTACGTAGGGTAGGAAGAGTTTATCCTCTATGTGTTATATACCACCAATAGTGAAAGCTTAAGGAATTTTCATTCTCCATACATTACGGTGCGGACATTTCTTCTAGTGACCCAGTTAAGCTCTTGTAGCTTCTCATAATTCTCTCACATAATGAAACAGGAGGTAACAAAGAAGAACACTGCACAGGCAAGAGGGAACAAAATCCCCGCTCACAATAGGGATGTAACCTAATGTGGTGAGATATTGTAAAACAGTTCATCTCTCTGCGATTCGGGCTCCAAAGTTAATGGTATAAAATATTCCAACTCAGAGATATTATAGACTGGTAGAGCAGCCTGCATGGGAGACTGATGAGACATAAAACCCATAGAGATCAGGTACGTCTAGAACAAAGGTTTCCATGGTAACATAAATTATTAGTTAGAAAAGAATATTTCATTTACTGGATAATGGATATTGCATAAACTTTGCATTAAATTACAATCTAGGCAAATAGATCTGATCAGAGAATGAATCATCCCATAAAATTTCAGGAGACATGGATTAATAATGGCAGATATAACACCGGCAAGTGAGGGGTTAATAGCACATTTTATTTAACCTCTGATCTAACTTTTTTTTTCTTAATTTTTACTGACATGGCCATAGGAGGGGTTACTTTTTGTGGGCGGATCTGCATTTTGTAAAGGTACAATTTAATGTAACACAATTTGAGAAGCTTTTAAAAAAAAAAAAAAAAAAAAAAGTAAAAAAAAAAGTAGGGTTAATAGGAAACCAAACAAACAAAAACACTATTCCACCATTGGTTTGTGGTTTCGTATTTACATAGGTCACTATGTGATATAAGGGACAGATTAATGTTTTCTGCAGTAGTAAATAGTGAGATATATGTAATATAGGTTTTTCTTATACCTTACAATTTTCAAAAACCAAACCTTAAAAACATTTTTTTCCCGTTGATTAACCCCTTCCAGGACCAGACTCACAGTCTTGGTGGAAGAAATGTCCAGGACATCTTTGTCACCTTCCAAAACATAGTGACTTTGTAACTTAAATTTTTGTACGTATCTGTATGAGGGTTCTATTTGTAGTTTTGGGATACCAAAAACTTACAGCATAACCTATAAATTTTCTGGAGGAAAAAAAAAAAATCGAAATCCAGCCATCACACCATCGCTTTTTGTGCTTTAAATTTATTGCCACTGTTCACCAGACATAACATTTTACCCTTATCCTACAAGTCACTACAATGATGGCTATACAAAATCAATAGAATTTTCCTTTTATGTTTTGCAACATTTGCAAAATAAAAACACCCCCTTTTGTTTTTGAAGAAAATGTTAATTTTTCATTCATTTTCTCGCCTAGTCTCTCTATAGATTGTTGAACTATTTTACTCTTAATTTTTCTAGTTCCCTCATACAAAGGTCTGTCCTTGCTTGTTACGTTATACCTAATGATATTCAAATTTCAATAAACAAAACAAAAATTTCCTTTTGTGTCGTTACTTTCTATGGGTCATAACTTTATCTTATGGCAAATGTACCTATATGACATCTTTTTTTCTTTAGATAAGATGTAGTTCACATTGGTGTCATTTTAGGGTACGTGGGATTTATGAATTAAATTTCATTAATTTTTTGGGGAAAAGTAGAGGGGGGGAAAAAAAGATTTTTTTTTTATTTTTTAAAATAGCTGATTTTTTTTTGTGTGTGTGTCCACCTCAGTTTAAAAATAACACCCTTCTTTGTTTTTAACGTTATGAGGTTTGTGATAATACCATGGCTATTTTTTTTTAAAGATTTTTATAAAACTTTTTTTTATTTAGTTTTACATTTTTTAGAACTTTCTTTGCCCCATTGTAACGTCACAGTGTACCTTGTTATACTTAGACTTAGTTTAATGGTGTAAGAAAACATTTTCTACTAGCATAAATTGACAGGCGATCTATCAGGATGTGTCTCTGGCATATCTAATAAGGCCGTCACTTAGAGCAGGTCTGAAGGCCTTTGAGAGACCCAAATCTGCCAAGGCAACCATAGTCACCCTGTGATCACAGTTCAGAGGTGCGGATGGAGAAGCAAAATGGTTCTGCTTTTGTTAACCCCATATATCCTGCATTCAGCACTGACCATGATATCTAAGGTATCACAAGAGGATGCAATCCATTGTTCATACTCAATACAGCAAGAGCCCGGATATTAATCACAGTCAAGTGCCAATGATATCATCTGGATACAACTGTACCTCCGTGTGTCTTTACTAACTATATACCTAGATGTAGAATTATGTCAAAGTGCGGGAATCTGTAGTTGGGAAGGTGATGTAACCCCATATGTTGCCAGCACCCGACATATATGATACAGACTAAGCTCCTGTGCCGATAACATACACTTTCCACATGATGTCACATACAAATTAATCTATATATTTAACCTACCATTTATTTCTGTTATCCTGATTTTTTCAAGAAAAGAACAGTAGGAAAGTAAAGACAGATCTATTCTAAGGGAGTAGTGGGTGCAATCTTGAGTATCACAGTAGACTTCTATATCATCAGGATCTGTAAGGGGGATAGGTGATAATACTGGTGGTCTCGGTATTCATGTACTTAACATTCTCACATATAATATCCTATAGTGAGGCAAAGGTTAAAATTCACAAAGCAGAACTTTAAATAAATAAAAATTATATATATATATATATATATATATATACAAAAGAATGAAACTACCAGATAAGAGTAAAACAACATTTATTAAGATATTTTTGTCAGGCAACACCAAATCTAAAAATAGTATACAACAAAAAATTCCAAGCCTAAAAAAAAAAAAAAAAAAAGGAAAAAAAACAATATGAACAACACGGCCATTCGTACAATACAGATGGGAAGGGCAATACAAGTGACAGTAACGGCGGTGCTATCTCTCAGGCTATGAGCGTGGACCTTGTGTCACACTATAGGTGATGTTCCTGGGCTTTGTGCTTATAGGGGGATTTATGGGATATTGAGGCTGGCTGCACTCATACACTATGTCCATAATGGATAAGCTCACTCTGAAAACAATACACTAAAGGGTTAAACCTAGCACCGCCACTTCTGAATAGCCATACCTGGTTATATTGCTTTACTAAAGCCACACGTACAGGAAATGTAACGAAATAAAAACTATAGTACTCCTTACAGAAGCTTTACGTCACCGCACACAGAACAGTCTTCACTTTGCCAACACAAACCCACGTCATCTCTTGTCCCTGCTCACAAACTATTTACACTCGCAAATCTGTGGAAAAGATGATCATAACATAAAAAAAAAATACTGATCGCTGCTATTATCTAAAGTCTCTGCTGTCTGACCAGCTATCGGCGTAGAATATGACCGACGTAATGGTCTCCGTCCACTAGAGTATAATCAGAGTCAGCCTCAGCTATCTATACTCTCTCCCTGGTTTCCAAAAAGCATAGCAAAGTAACCCTTTGACAGCCTTATGCCCTGCGCCTAGTCCATGCTCGCAACACCATGGCACAGCAGCGAGGCCGGCCATTTTCATCGACAAAAGGGTTAAAAGGAGCCACTGTCCAGGCCAACAAACACGAAGCCAGGACCATGTGGTTGATTTTTGCCTTTATCCCTACAGACTGATCTTATAAAGTATTAGGGAAAAGGATGACATCAGGACCTACAGAAGACTTTTAGGATTTTCAGATGTCAGGTCTTGGCTGGGAATGACAGAAAAGGCTGAGAGCGTTCACTGCCAGGGAAACCTGCCGAGAACATCTGTGTAACCTGGTGTGTGTAGAGATGAGGATCGGTCAAGTAACGGAAAAGCATTGTTGTACACTTTACAGAGCAACATCATTCTTCATGTCTGAATTTAATGGCCACACCTACGCATCTCCCTATACAACAAAGGGGTGAGGCTGGCTTCGTCAATCGAGAAGGGGGGAAAAAAAATAAGAAAACAGAAAAAAACAATGTACAAGATAGGAAAGAAGATGGGGGAAAAGGAGAAAAAAAAAGGAGGGAGAAGGCTGTGTATCTGCTGCTCCAACCTCTACTCCTGGTTCCAAACTATGAGCCGGGCTGGTAAAGAAATACTGACAACCAAAAGAAAGGAAAATTAAAAAATGACAGAAAGTAAAACCAATAAAAAAAAAAACTTCAACCAATAAAGAAATAAAAGCAAACTAAAGATCAAATACTTCCGGGTGATGCAGGCATCACTGGTGCACAAAGAAAAAAGGGAAAACCAAAAGGAGATGCGCCCCTGGCAGAAAACCTGCCAGTAAAATCCTGCTCCGGATTGTCATCTTACTAAATTCTGCACCCTCGCTGACTAGTCAGACCCAACATATAGTGGCAAGCCCCTTCTTTACGCTCTCCCACCCGCCTGAACAGACAAGTTACTGCAGGCTCACGATGGGGGCGCATGAAAGGAACATTATAGCCTTTGTTCTAGGTTATTTCGGATGATGGGTTGAGGTCCGGGGTGTGTGTGTGTGTGGTATAACATGGGGCAGTTGAACTGATGGTGTCAGGACTGACTGTAACGACCTCTCGCCCCGGCGGGTCACACACTGGATATTCTTCTCTTTTATTTTCTTGCACACAAGGATTCCTTCCTTTCTAATTCTTGGCTGCTTCACCCCACTTTGGCCCACTTGAGAAAAGCAGGGATGTCCCGCACAGGGACGTGACGGGTCAGGGCCTTGACTCTGAGGTTACGGTCATCGGTCAGCAAAACCACTTCTCTTCTCAGGCGTATTGGATCGTCTGAAAACAGAGCAGAGAGTATTAGGGGATGGGGTACGAAACCTGATGGGGGTGAGAAGAGGAAAAATGATAACTAAAAGGAAACGTGCAGCAAGTTCTCACAGGAGGAAGAACGTGGGAGCGGAGGAGAGCTATAGGGAGGAGGGGGAAGAAGCTTGTCACTGTGACACTGGTAACCATCCTCCGTGTTACAAACCAGAGGCCAGCAGTTGTCAGTATTAGGCCAGGATCTGTCTTTATAAACAACATAGACAGCTGTGGCAGGTTAATCCTATGACAGATGGGCCTGGGCAGCTCATGATGTCACTCTAATCTGCCACAACAGGATAGGGATGGAGGAACGGGAGGAAGTGGCATGACTTAAGGTGTTTATATAAGTATATTACGGGTGTCCAAAAATGAAGAAAGTATTTTGTAAGGCCTTACCTTTATTTGACGGCATGAAGTCCTTAGCATTGTCCTTGCAGTAATGCAGGCAGCAAGACAAGATCAAGTCATCGTTGTTTCCCTAAGAAACCAAACAAAAATGTCAACACGTAGAGATCTCCATGATCACTAGAGGCTTGCAAGCCAAGCCACTCTTACAAAACTTTAGAGGACTCTATACCCTCCCTTTGCTTTCTCTTTCCATTTAGTGAACACAAAGTACAACAAGATGAAGAACCAAACATGCTAGTAAGCCGGACTTGGACAGAAGTTATAAGGATCAATCCTACAGCACCAAATAAGCAGCGAGAATGAAGATACCTTCTGTCCAGAAATATCCTCGCTTCGGAACGCAATAGATTCCAGCTCATTGCCGCGGCTTGTTAGTGCTCTCAGAAAAGGGTCTCGAGCTTCAAATCCGTGTTCTAGAAACTGGATGGCCTTTCTGGCTTTCTCCTGCAGAGATCGAGCCTGCACAGCGCTGCGCTGATCAACATCTTGTCCTTTTGCAAGGCCGTCCAGTTCATGGATAACTAGAGAATAGGAAGACACACATTTTTGTAAAACTGGGGACAAAAAGTTAAAACTTGCTTTGATTCTACTCTAATAGACACGCATTTTAGCTACTGCATGGGTGGTCCTACCAAAGCAAAGATCTTCCTGCAAACAAAACAATGTCTGATAAAATACCACTGACAAAAATCCCCATCACCGCTTGTTATTGGCATCGCTGTATGTCCACGACTGCATACAATATGGCTAATAAACTGACCCTCAACTAGACACATGAACATGATAGCACAAGCCTCATGAAAGCAAATAATATACAGTGATGACCTCTATAAATGGCCTACTAGAGGGGGGAACCTCGTGAAAAACAGGGCCCAAATAATAAGGACATGGAAAATGTCCAAAAAATACTATCTGGTTTAGATCAGGAGAAGTGTTGTTAAAGAGGAGGTACTGTGTAAAGGTTTCATTGTACCTAGTGGGGACTTAAAAGATTAAAAACCGGTCACAAAATATACAAAATAATATCCTAAAAACCTGGGAAACCTGATGAATTAATTGTGAGTCAATGGGATAAATCAGGGACACTTCGGATCCTTCTTAGAGGGAGTGTCTCCAGGATGAAGCATATTAAATTAACCCCCCCATGAAATGAAAGGCGTTGTATGGGATAAAACGATACTTTAACACTAAACTATACACCCTATCCCCGCCAAACTTCTAACTAAGTTACTTTATCAAAAAACTATATGTACCCATATTGCTGGGGCAGTCATGAGGCTGCCCCAGGCACTTTGTCTGATTTTCCGGAGACATTTCGCTTCCCAGTTTCTGAAAACTGATCATCATCAACACTGCTCTCCACCCCATCATACTTACCTGTCTTCATGTCGGGATTTTCTGGGAAAGAAACGTCACTTCCTTAAGGGGGGCTGGCTCCTCCTCTTCTTGACATCTGCCAACCTCCCACACCTGTGCAATATAGCCTGAGTGCCGGAACTCCGGCTCTATTGTGCAGGTGCCGGTAGACGTGAAGAGGAGAAGAACAGAAGGAAGTGATCTCATGTGCCCTGAAGATCTAGACAGTAAGACAGGTAAGTATGGAGGTTGGGTTGAGTTAGTTATGTAGGGCTTGTAGTCCGCGGGCTAGCTAGGGAAACAGGGAGGGAGTGAGTGTGTGTGAGAGAGAGAGAGAGAGAGAGAGAGAGAAAGAAAGAGAGGTTGAAGGAGTGAGTGAGAGATGGTGGGAGTGAGAGAGGAAGGGGGCAGGAGTGAGAGAGGAAGGGGGCGGGAGTGAGAGAGGAAGGGGGCGGGAGTGAAAGGAAGGGGGCGGGAAAGAGAGGGAGGGTCGGGAGTGAGGGAGGGGTATGTGTGAGTGAAGAGCAATGCATCATGGTAGTTGTAGGCTAAAAGAACAGGAAGCTACCCATGTAAACAAATGCAAAGCATGCCAGGAGCTCCAACAGAAATCCAGAGATCACACAAAACACTGCTAAAGGTATTTGGGTGCACTTATTAACCAATTGATAGCACTCAAAGACCCTTTGAGGCTGGAAAATCCCTTTAATTTATTTCAGCTTATGCAATTGAGCAATTTGAAGCACTGAGGGCAGCCAAGCTGAAATGTCATCTGGTCCTGTCACTGATAGAAGGAAAGGCAGCGTATCACAGTAATGTGGGGCATAGCAGTTTAGTGGCCAGACAACTCTTTATTATAGCAAATAGATTAGATAGATACATGATTTAAGATGTGACAAGCATGGTCTATCAATTTGTCTTGAGATGAAGACCTTACTAATCTATACCAAGTATTATACACTTGAGCTATACACACTAGTATTGAGTGATGTCCGACAACCGTACTGAAAAGACACTGCTTGTTAGCTAGTACATCCAGACAGAGTTTTTTTTTTTTTTTTGGTTATGGACTAAACCTTGATAACCTATTCTTAGGATACCTTCAATATCTTCAATATCAGACAGGTGGGGGTCAGCGGCTGTATTTGGCACTGCAACTTATCCTCATGCACTTCAATGAGACTAAGCTGCAAACAGTCCATGTGACTGGTCATGATGTCTCTTGGACTGTGAAACGTAAGTGGCTGAAGACCTCACCGATCTGATATTACCTGCCTATCCCAAGAATAGGTCACCAATATTTTAGTCCTGAACAATCCCTTTAAGCAGGTTAGCAGCAGTTGAACGATGCTATTGAGTAATCTATGCCTATACAATAGTCTAACACTCTGATCAATTCAGTACAAAGAGCTCAATGATATATAAAGATACCTACTGTAGCTCATGGCTGGAACCTAAGCTGCTGGGAAAGGAACTACAAGTCACAGCTCTCACGTCATCACAAGATTATTTTGCTACAACAATTATAAGGAATACAAATGTGTATTTCACCGCGCTCTTATGCAAATCTAGCAATGCTGGGCTAGACAGACAGATGAAGATTTTTTTGTAGGCGGCTTATAAACAGATGGACCCAGTAGTATTTGTGTGACAGGAAGGAGCTTATAATGCATGCTCATTCCCCCCACAGGGAAGAAAGCGTGCTGAACTTCTTATTAAACCCACCCAAATACACCAGATACGCCACAGGGCTCCTTCTCTCGGTCAGGGAAAGAACTCCCAAATCCAGGGAGCTGGCCAGACCACCCAGTAACACCAGTTCTTGTGCCAGGGGCGAGTGTTTAGCAATAACTGGAACCAGTGAGAGATTGCACCGCTGGCTTTATATGGAGAAAAAGCCGTGACGGGGACGTGTGTTCCAGCAGCTGCTCACTCAGCTGTGTGACTCTGTACCAAGTCCAGCCAGAGAGCTGCACAGTACAGCAGCCATAGCCAGAGTGCAGTCAAGCACAAGGCAGCTGAGGGTTAGTGGCAGGAATCAGGAGCACCCTAGTACTCATCCCGCATGAACAGATCTGGAGACAGAAAGTAAGTAGCATATAAATAGTCACACATGGGACAAGTGTCTGCCCACTGCAATCTTCACAGAACATTAAGATGTGACAGACATAATAATTTCCATGAGCGGCCTCTCACTTTCTGATCAGCATATGACTGTTGCACAAGACAATGTTGTATGGTGTGTGTGCATACATATCCATAACCAGCAGGTTCAATCCGCGATCTTTGAGGCGATCTCTAGGACCAATAGACTATCTGCTCACTTATAGCAAGTAATATACAGTTTTTTTTTTGCACATAAGGATCATCTTATACTTCACACAATAAAGATCAGCTATCATGAACTGACTTTCTTATGGTAAGGTAACACAATGTTCTTGCTATGGCTTAACCTGAAGCCCCTGAGCCCTAGTACAAAATATATAACGGGGCCCCCATTTAACATGAGCCATCTATGATACTGGTGTCTTTGTACACCCTGAGGCTCCAGGGACTTGTAGCGCCCCCTACACTTCTGGTTCTTGCTAACAGATGTGGCTTCTGAGCAGGAATTGCCCCTCTATGACATCCACATGAAAATGGACATATGGTCGGTGTTTCCCTCAGGAGACAAATACTTTAAGTATTTTCTTAGACCTTCAGTGAACATTCACTTTTACACAAAGACCCCTCCATTTCCAAATTATTCTAGAATTAGGATCACCAACTGCAAAAAAGCACTAACTCTTCTGAGTGCGGGTTCACACCTGCGCCTGGTCTCCGCTTTGTTGGTTTCCGTCTTCTGCCCAAGAAACTGGACAGGAGATGGAAACCGGCAGTCGGTTTTCAAACCCATTCACTTGAATGGGTTTGCAAAGTGACCGCCCGTGAGCATCTTGTGCCTCTTCGCGACACAACCGTTTTTTTTTTTTTTTATGGGACACAAAAAAAACACGGTTTCACCTCGGAGAGGCACAAGATGCTCACGGGTGGTCACCTTGCAAACCCATTCAAGTGAATGGGTTTGAAAACCGACTGCCGGTTTCCATCTCCTGTCCAGTTTCTTGGGCAGAAGACAGAGACTTGCAAAGTGGAGACCAGGCGCAGGTGTGAACCCGCCCTAACTGTGCTCTTGTCTTACAATGGAATACAACATGATCACATTGGCTTGTTTTAGTATCCCCTGAAAGTCTGACTTGGCTAATACAGCCATTAATACACATCTAAATAGTCAATGCAGCTTCCTTTACAAGTACCTAAATTATTATTTTGTAGTATTTTGTACACCAAACCACTGGTATTTCAGGCATAAATGTCCCTTTAAAAGGGAGTCTGTCATCAGTAAACTGGTTGTAAACCTAGCCAGGACCTAGCAGAGGTGATGCCACACTTTCCAAATAAGCCCCATTTTCATGTAAATCGCTGCTTTATTAATATGCAAGTGAGCAAAGAAGAGCTTTAGGTACATATTTGGAAACAGTAGAATCACCACTACCATGTACTGGGATCAGGTTTATAACCAATTTACTGCCGACACTCCCTTTAAGAGGACACCACGACTGCATTGGTGCTCTTACCTATAAGAGGAATAACTAGTATATAGATCTGACAAGACAGAAGCTGCTGCAGCCCGGGGAGGTGGTTGATAAAGCCATTTGTGTCAGGAACCAGGAATAAGGGACAGATTTCCAGCTCCAGGGGTCTTGTCTTTCCATCCAGGACAGCCTAGGAAGATAAAATGAGTGAAATGTTTCCACTAATATGCGTCTAGAGCCAGAAAGTAGAACAACAGGTATTTAACAATTGGAATTGGTAATAAAACATTTTGGTATGGTGGGTAATTTAATAAAGTAAGCGACTTGTTACAATAAAAAGAGGCCCATTGGTAGAAATTGGGAGAGGGTGTAACCTATGACCTATCTCCATTATATTTTTGGGTAGGAAGGGGCAGAAGATGAGAGCACTAAACATGTCCAAGTCATTGCTCCCCTATATGCCTAGATTATAGACCACTGATAACCCGCGATTACCTAAGTATACAGGTTATTAAAGGGAGCCGGTTATATGAAAATGCAGTGGAACCTGCAGGGATCGAACAGATTGATATACAGTTTTATCAGAATAGTTTCCCTGTAACTTGTCACTTATATCATTGCTCTTTTCATGCTTAGAAACAGTCATGTAGCCATAGGGCTCGTAAATCAGAGATTGACGGCTATGGTCATGGAGGGCCATCAATTACAATGTAGGACCACCCCCCCATGGCTCGATGACCGTCTCTAAACATAAAAGGAGCAAATCTATAAGTGAATAAAATACAAGTTATACGGAACCTTTCCTACAAACCTCTATAAGAAGCTACCTGCAGACTAGATGGCATGGCTCTGTTTAAGGATGGGGTCGGGGGAGTCTGTATTAAATATATTAAAGCACATTTTCTGGTCCAACTGAAATCCAAACATTGGCTTTAATGGCTGGTACGTAATTTGCTAAAAATACAATATCATGTAAAAACCAAAGGTGTTGGTCAACCCACTCCACTATTGCGAGTTCCAGCTCTGGGGCGTCTTTGCACAGGCTGTGACTGTCTGCACGTCCCCTCTGCAGGATGCACTGACCGACAACGAGGTCACATCATACCGAGCCAAAAACAGGCAGCAATAAGAACTGAAGCTTGGACGGCGGGTGGTAAAGGGAAGCAAAGCAGTCACAGGGTAGCAGGGCAGTCGGGAAGTCTGTGGCATTTCTCCTCCTGCAGGGTATTGTGTTATAAATAGCCCAGAACTTCCTACTCCACAGGTTCATAAGGAAACAGTATCCTGTACTACCGTCTGCTTATACTGCCCTGTAAGTGACAGCATTGCATCTCTGCCGCTTGCTCTCAGCAAAGGAAGAAGCTACTTAATGTTCATAAACATCCACAAGTCACATTGCTTTAACATAGCCGGTCTGCATCTTATACATCGAAACAAGTTTTAGCTCAGATACAATATGCGGCGTCAATAACTTTTATAGGCCCATATTTCTTAGTTATACCTTGTCCAGCCATGCCCAAGGGCATTCAGTGTGGCTCATCATAACATGCCCGACTGCTATTTTCTCTCTTGCCAGAGGCTGGCGTATCGGGGTGGATTGACAGAATCTCAAAGATCTCACTATATTTCAATTAGGTGTATGAAAGGTGAGTAACCAGGCTGGTTCTGGGCAGCGGGCCAATTGCTGAAGGGTACACATGTGTGTTGTGTCCCAGAAGGGCTTTCACCGGAGCTGTATTACAAGTCGCTCGGCACAGATTGCAGGGTCCAGGCATATGGTGAGACAGATGTGCCTGGCAAGGATTCAAGGCTACAAAATGAAGAATTATGGAAGTAAAGGGCCCTGGGCACTAACAGAGGTGGGGGCAGGAAGATGAAGAACAAATATCTTTTCCCCTTTGGTATCAGTATAAGCTCATCTGGAACGAACATACTCTGTAAAACTTTACATTCTAAGCCCCACCAAACAATGAACATTGACAGGGGCCTGAAAGCATCTCCAGGCAAAAGAATTCTATCACAAGGATCTGGTGTCAGTGTATCAACACGTCCCATAATGGAAAATATTTTACCTGTGCGTTACTCCATAGGTGAAGGAAATGTTACAATTACAAAAGGGAGTTAAATATTGATGCCTCCATCGCCCCATACATACTAGTAGCGAAACATATTTTGCGAATGACACATTTTGGCCACTTTTTGTCCCTCTATACATGTCCTGACATACCTGCGTAGACACTGGATGGGTCATGGCTGCAGGCTGTGATGGGATTAACGGGGGCCACGTCACAACAGGGGCAAGCGGGCACCACCTTCAGCCAGTTATAACTGAATTACTAA